>NC_036863.1:17461377-17600627 GCF_002910315.2 Salvelinus sp. IW2-2015
GCAAGATGCAGTAGATGGTATAGAGTACGGTATATACATATGAGATGAGTACTGTAGGGTATGTAAACATAAAGTGGCATAGTTTAAAGTGGCTAGTGGTACATGTATTACATAAAGATGGCAAGATGCAGTAGATGATATAGAGTACAGTATATACAGTGGGGAGAACAAGTATTTGATACACTGCCGATTGCAGGATAAAGAGCGAGTAGTAGCAGCGTAAAAATAAATTCTAATTAAAAAAGGGGGGGTTCAATGCAAATCGTCCGGGTAGCTATCTGATTAACTGTCCAGCAGTCTTATGGCTTGGGGGTAGAAGCTATTAACGACCTTTTTGGACCTAGACGCCCCGGTACCACTTGCCGTGCGGTAGCAGAGAGAACAGTCTATGACTAGGATGGCTGGAGTCTTTGACAATTTTTAGGGCCTTCCTCTGACACCACCTGGTATAGAGGAAGCTTGCCCCAGTGATGTACGCACTACCCTCTGTAGCGCCTTGCGGTCCTTTCTATGCAGCCAAGTCTCAATCAGTCTCCTTAAACATATTTTATTGATCCTGGAGCACAAACATTGCCTACTATTTGCCAAAATCACTTTGTGTATTACAGTAAGATAAGACCCAGGCATCCTGGTAATTTGGAGGGAATGCTCTCAATACATTTCAATGGGAATGAGCACTTTGCTTGAATTTTTTTAATAAAGGGTGCAATATGAAGAAATCGCTCCGTGATTTCCTGGTTGCTAAAGTTCGAATAGTTTGCCTAATTTTAGTTTATCTGTCAAAGTAAGCAATCTATAGTGTCCCATCTAAATCGCTGTGACATATCTTTTTAATAACCAACAATTTAGCATTTTCAGGTGTTTTAAGCTGGTGTACAACGCCAAAAGTAAAAGAAGTGAAAACCAAACTTAAGAAGGGGAAGCATAGAAATAGCCCACATAGAACACATCTACAGCTTCTTAGTCTTGCTTTCAATGAGAATGATATATCTATAACTCACATTTCTATGTGAATTTGGTCGGGTCACCCAAAAAGTAACAAATTGCAGCCTTAAAGTCTCTTCCCGTGCATTTCATTGAACTCAGAAAGGGAACAATGTCAATTAAATTGCATGATAGGTTCATATGACCCAACTATATTGGACCAGGTCTCTCTTGGAAAAGAGATGTTATCTCAATGAGAAAAACCTGTAGAAATAAAAGTTTAAAAAAATAAAAAAATATTTTTTGTTTGTTTGTTTTTTTAAATGCCTACCCTGGAGCCTTCCCTGTTTCGATGATGATAATTATTCAAGTACCGGTTCATTTTATTGCATTGATTCTACTGTGAATACTGTGTGGTGTATTAGTCTGACATTTGGACAACCTGACATTCTCAGTATGACAAGAGCAAAGAGTAAGTCCAAATCGAGGATTGCCTGTGTTTTGCTTTAATTCAGAATACAAATTGTCTCATATTTGACCCCTAACAAAGCTAACAAAGATTGGAATTGAACTTTGATCCGTCATCATAATTCTAGCAAACCTGTTTGTCATATGTAGAGCATTATGTGTCAAATCAACCATACTCCAAATGCTCTTGTTTGTATTGAACTAACAGGAGTTTTAGATTATTCTGTCAGAGCAAATCTCTGATCCCTTTGTGTGTCGGTTTACTGAATGCAAATTAGGTGCAAATGATTTCAAAATTTGATTGTGTGAGATTGATTTGACACAAAGCATAGTAATACATTTTGTGTGAAACATTAATCTGTTTAACAGTTTTGTGGTTGGGTTACTAGCTCGCATTAACTCATGTTCATGATGATGTGTGTGTGTGTTAATGTAGAACGATGTGTGTGGAAGGCAGAGTATAAACAGTGTGGATGCATGCTCATCCATTGTAGTGGAGCAATGCATATTATAGATTCTTATTCATATTAACATTGTAGTATTTTACATAGTCCTGAATATAACCTTGTTCATTTTCTGGTAAGTACTGTAGCTCGTGTATGATTACTTTATGAAAACGCAATGCATTGCTCTAATGATTGGCTTTATTTCCGCATTGTTTGTTTCTGTGTGCATTTGTTTGTGTGCAGTAGTCATCTATGTAAAAGAGATTGAAACGTATTTGCACAATGTTTGATTTGACTGTCTTTCCACTGCTTTTTTCTGTCAACAATAGTGAGAGTGGGTAAGAAAAATACACATATGGGTTCATATAGGCATATAGACCCTTACAGGCAGTGATGATATGAAAACAAGCATATTTATTTAACGTTGCCGTATCTTATTTTGGGGAAAGGTTGGTAACATGAACCAGGTTTTCCAATGGTTGACCTGTTTATGAACTCAACTTTATGATTTTTGATTGACGCACCATTAGATTGCTTCATGTTCTAATGATTAGATTAGTATAGCATGTCGTGATTGGCATGTCTGGTGTGTTGTCTTAATATGGGTAATATATGTATTAGCTCACCTCTAATATAGTATCGTACATGGCTGATACATGCAATGGTGTGTCTAACATATTAACTTAGATAGTAACTGACAGTTGTTAATTGGTTGAATGCAACTAATGAAATGCTGTGTGATTTCCCTAGGCCCAAGATTGTGGTGTTTGATAATCAGATCATCAACCTATTTTCAATCATAACAGATTAAATCAAGTGCCGAAATGAGTTGTGTTACTCTGATGTATTTGGAGTAGAATATGTAATGATTTGGCCCAGAGCCTACTAAAAGAACAACAACACACTTGAGGCCTGGAGGGAAGCAGTCTGACATTCTGAAGTTATGGATGAAAGGTTGGAGATAAAGGCTGACTCCACATTTCTGTCTCCATCTTTTCCTCGCTCTCTGTAACTTTCTCTTTAACTCCCTCTCTTCCCGTTTTTTCTCCCTCCCTCTAACTTTCTCTCCACTCTCTCTGTCTTCCTTATTCTCTCTCTTCTCTCTCTTCCCTCTCTTTCCTTCGTTCCAGACACCATGACTAGCGGCTCAGGCCTGGGCACGGGGGCCATCGTGGGGATCCTCATCGTGGTCTTTGTGCTGCTGCTGGTGGGTGTCGACGTGACCTGCTACTTCCTCAACAAGTGTGGCTTCCTCATGTGCATTGCTGTTAATTTTTGCGGCAAGTCTGGACCTGGAGCAAAGAACAAGGACATCGAGGAGGGCAAAGCGGCATTCATGTGAGTCTCTCTTCTTCTCTGCCTTCTTCTCTCCCTGGCTCCCTTGCTTTTCTCTCTGAAATGCTGTATGCACTTTGAGCAGTAGCTACTCCCAGACACTAGACCACAGTTTGGCAGTGCAGAATTGCAGTGTTTTTAACCAAAACGACTCACTACAGTATACTTGTACTTCACCAGCATTTATTCAAAACAATTTTTCCCCTTACAGGAAGGACGAGTCAAAGGAGCCCATCGTGGAGGTGAGGACAGAGGACCGCACTCCTAACCATGAAGGGGGGGGACCCACAGAGCCCAATGAGACCACCCCTCTTACCGAGCCCGAGTGAGTACTCCAGCACTGGCTGTAGGTAGACCCCCTGCACGAGGGTTGCCTTACACTGGAAGACCCATACTAATCGTGTGATATGTCTATGTATAAAATATACTTCTTATTCCATGACAGCAGTTGAGCATTTTGATCATGTGTTAGCTGACATATTGGCTAAACTAATTGATAAAAGAATGTGAGAATGGAATATCAACACCAAATACTGAAGATGTGCTCTGATGTTTGTTGTTTACGTTAATGGTAACAAACATAGCTAGTTGTTGTGTGTACCAGCCTTAAACACTTAATAACCTAGACCTAAACTGATTTTGGTTTAATTTGCTTTAGTTTGCTTAAGATAGTGTTTGTGTCTATCCCTCACTGCACTTTAACGTTTTGAATCTCTAATTCTTTACTTTATCACTGCATGTAGCACTCACTTTGGATGTGTATTTGTGCCTTGGTCTCCCCTCCCTACTCGTCCCTGCTCTCTCTCTCCTCTCTCACCCTCTTGCTGCTCGATGGCTTGTCTCTTTCCTGCTCTCCTCCTCTACTCACAGGCCCACTGCTGACACTACTGCCACCGTGGTGGACTTGCTCCCCTCTATCGCCACTAACTCTGACCCCGTCACTGAGAGCTTTAGCACAGCCCAGAACAGCCCAGCTAGCGAGACTACCACCCTCACTTCCAGCACAGCTGCCCCGACCGAGGCCAAAACCGCCCCTAATAGCACCCCTGCCCCCATCATCCAGTCCAGCACGCCCAAAGCTAGCGCTCCCACCGCTCAGCCTGCCACACAATCTGACGTGGCTCCCCTCGTCGACCTAAGCGAGGCTCCAAAAGCCACGCCCTTGTCCGACCCCAAGCCCGCCACCCCCGCAACCTCTTCCTTAGAGCCAGCCAAGGCCACCTCTAACCTCCCCTCTGCCAAAGCCGATGCAGCTTCACAGAGCCAGCCCGAACCCGTCCAAAGCACCCCTGCCAGCGACAGTCAGAATAAGGACTTACAGATAGACTGCCTGGCCAAGGATGTGTTTGATACACTGGGCAAAAGCTCAGAGGCCCCAGCAGACTCCACTGCTGCTCCCGCACCGGCCAAGGACGAGTATGACCTCCTCCCTTCCTCAGAGTCTGTTTTACTGTGTGTATGTTTTCGCTGATCCACCACCACCACCTACTGTATCCTCTGTCTGTTCTCATGGTTTTGGGCCACCTCCCTTTCTGTTACACTCTTTCTCTCAATCACTATACTACTACTGCAGCCATTCAATGAGCTACATGGCCACGGATGACACCTAAAGCTTTAAATATAAACAAAATGCATTTTTTTCTGTGTTGTTTTGTGTTGTTTTGTATCTTTTGTTTTTTTATTTTACATATCATGTCATGATAAATGCCATATCAGAAGTTTTACCAAATCTGATAGATACGACAGAATTATGGCCTGAATGTTACTGCCACAATCATCTTCTGCGGTTGTTATCTCCTGAAAACTCCTGAAAACAATCCTTCTTCATAACAACAATAAAAAGCCATTATGATCATCGGCATGAAAGGCCTTTGTTCTACGTTTCAGTCTTATCTCAGACAAACCCTTAGGATGATGAGGCGAACTCTGGGGAGAGATATTCCAGGAGCTTTTTCTTGTCCCACGCTTTTCACCCAGAACACCCCCAAAAAAAACGAAACATCAGTGATGGATTATCAGGATTTAATGTATACGTTCATTACAATGAGGCTGTCGTCAACGGAGCATCGGCGTGATGAAGCAGGACTCATCAACGGATAGATTTGTCTTCATAAGTCTGGTGGGTCTGAGGCACCTCCTTCCCCGTCTCCACGGTGATTTGTCTTCCACACAACAACCAACCAGTCTTGTCAGGCGTCTTGAAGGCTCACTACATTCTTGGACTTGTCCACTGAGGACTCCTTCCTCTTCCCGGGGTAGAATAGTCTCCCCAGGCTGTGCTATATAAGGCTGTGCTGCACCTATCCGCTGTATGTGACAATAAATAAAATAAAAATAAATAAACAATTCATTATACTGATCCCTCTGTACATTCAAAGGACTACTGTTAACAAGGCTGGCATGGTGTCCGTGGACAGTTGTTAGATGGTACTTTGATTTGACTGAGACTTGTTTGAAAGAAAGCCTTGACGGCTGGGTTTGAAGGCCACCCCTTAGAGGTTTTACTTTGAGATCCTAGGATCATCAATGTGTGAAAGCCCATTGGGCTCTTGTGGGTAAATTATTTCCCCGTTTAGTTCCTCTCAGCCAAAACACAGGCAGTAAGTTCATCTGCATTCTGTCCGTGGTGGTCATGTGTTAGGAAGTAGTGAACTACAGGTAGTTCAACTAGTAATTTATCTACGTTTTGCAGTAGCTTGATGGTACAATAGTTGAACTCAATTCAAATCTAGGTAGTGTTGTGCCAATTTGGACAGTAGTTAATAACTTTTTTTTGCCATGTAGCGGTGTAGCTAACTACTGGAACTACACAATACTTTTAATAAAAAAAGTAATAAAAATTGTTGAAGTAGGCAATCATTTCCTTTCTTTTTCGGCATCAGACCTGCTTAATTCTCACTTGAAACATTTAAAAAAGTTTAATAGGCTAAATTACACATTCTGTTCACATGACCCCAAAGTAATTTGTTGTTACAGTTTGTAGTCTGACATTTCAGATGTACACTGCATTCGGAATGTATTCACACCCAGTTTACACATTTTGTTACGTTACAGCCTTATTCTACAAAGTATTAAATTCATGTTTTTCCTCATTAACTTCTCTGCGCTACGGATCCCTTTTACGGGATCATTTTCCTAAACAACCGCTGAATTGCAGGGCACAAAATATTACTAAAAATATTTATAATCATGCAATCACAAGTGAAATATACCACAACACAGCTTAGCTTGTTGTTAATCCACCTATCGTGTCAGATTTTGAAAATATGCTTTGCATACTTTTATAACAAAAAAACGCTATTTGGGTTGCGCGTTATGTTCAGAACACCAAAGCCTCGATCCGTTCGATGAAAATTCCAAAAAGTATCCGTAATGGTCGTAGAAACATGTCAAATGTTTTTTATAATCAATCCTCAGGTTGTTTTTAACAAACATAATCGATAATATTTCAACCGGACCGTAACCTATTCAATACCCCTTTAAATGGAAGAAAGACGGGCCAGGGAAACACAGATTAGTCGAGGTAATTTGTGACTAAGTGACTATGCATAGATAATAAACAGCGAGTAGCAACAGTGTAAAAACAAGGGGTGTAAAAACAAGGGGGGGTCAATGTAAATAGTCCGGGTGGTCATTTGATTAGTTGTTCAGCAGTCTTATGGCTTGGGGGTAGAAGCTAAGGAGCCTTTTGGTCCTAGACTTGGTGCCCTGATACAACTTGCAGTGCGGTAGCAGAGAGAACAGTCTATGTCTAGGGTGACTGGAGTCTTTGACAATTATATAGTATTTTGTATATAGGTCCTGGATGTCAGAAAGCTTGGCCCCAGTGATGTACTGGGCCGTATACACTACCCTCTGTAGCGCCTTACGGTCAGATGCCGAGCAGTTGCCATACAAGGCGGTGATGCAACCGGTCAGGATGCTCTCGATGGTGCAGCTGTAGAACTTTTTGACGATCTGGGGACCCATGCCAAATCTTTTCAGTCTCCTGAGGGGAAAAGGTGTTGTCGTGCCCTCTTCACAACTGTCTTGGTGTGTTTGGACCATGATCGTTTGTAGGTGATGTGGACACCAAGGAACTTGAAACTCTCAACCCGCTCCACTTCAGTCCCGTCGATGTTGATGGGGGCCTGTCGGCGCTCCTTTTCCTGTAGTCCACGATCAGCTCTTTTGTCTTGCTCACATTGAGAGAGAGATTGTTGTCCTGGCACCACACTGCCAGGTCTCTGACCTCCTCCCTATAGGCTGTCTCATCGTTGTCGGTGATCAGGCCTGCCACTGTTGTGTTGTCAGCAAACGTAATGATGGTGTTGGAGTAGTGCTTGGCCACGCAATCATGGGTGAACAGGGAGTACAGGAGGGGACTAAGCACACACCCCTGAGGGACCCCCGTGTTAACGATCAGCATGGCAGATGTGTTGTAGCCTACCCTTACCACTTGGGGGCGGATCTTCAGGAAGTCCAGGATCCAGTTGCAGAGGGAGGTGTTTAGTCCCAGGGTCCTTAGCTAAGTGAGGAGCTTTGTGGACACTATGGTGTTGAACGCTAACCTGTAGTCAATGAACAGCATTCTCACATAGGGGTTCCTTTTGTCCAGGTGGGAAACGGCAGTGTGGAGTGCGATTGAGATTGCGTTTGATTGGGCAGTGTGCGAATTGGTGGGGGGGTCTAGGGTTTCTGGCATGATGGTGTTGATGTGAGCCATGACCAGCCTTTCAAAGCACTTCATGGCTACCGACGTGAGTGCTACGGAGCGGTAATCATTTAGGCAGGTTACCTTTGCTTTCTTTGGCATAGGGACTATGGTGGTCTGCTTGAAACATGTAGGTATTAGACTTGGCCAGGGAGAGGTTGAAAATGTCAGTGAAGACACTTGCCAGTTGGTTCAACATTATTAGTGAGACTTATGGTGTTGCATGTGGAATAAGGTGCCTCATTTTTCCCTCCCACTCTCCTGCTAGTCCAGACCAGCCTAGCCTAGTTTCCCCTGCCCTGGCCAAGCCCAGGCTGGTCAGTTTTTCCTCCAGGCAATAACAACGCCACACTTTAATAGCTGTCCAAGGCTGTTACCCTAATTAGCTACATTTACAGTATGCCACCATAGCAGGATTCATGGAGAAAAGCCTTTTAGGCTCCCAGTTTATCTGCATTGTCTAGCAGTTAATTAGGCCGACTTACCATTTGCTTGGGTGGTCCTGTCGTGACGGTATGCTGAGCTGATTTTGTTTTCCTACGGCAACTTTAGTTTTGTCCCTGTTGATACCATTCCTGTTCTACTATCTACTGCCAAAGTCAGCCAGTGCTGAGATAAATGACCCTGTGACTTTTCCCCCCGTCAGCCAACCTGGTAATTTTATCGCTGCTCTGACAAATTCAACCGCAGGGCGATACAGCACCAGAACTCTGACAGAGAACGCCACCCCTGAGGTCACAAAATGTCCACCGCAATAGTCCTGTCCTTGTCAGTTTGAAGATTGCCTGCGGTTTTCCACTCTTTAACTGCAGCCGGCAGAGTGCTTTGGCCCTGACACCGCCAAAGAGGAAAGTGCCTTTTCACGGATGCAACTGATGCCCGCTGAGCCACAAGGTGTTGGGTGGTGTTGTTGAATACACCCCCTGCATGGCCAGCCGGGCAGTCACCCATTGTGCCCAGCAGCAGCAGTCCTCCCAGAAAGGGTTATTGTGGACAAGGTAATGGAAGTCCTGATGCTGTCGTAATCAAACCCAAATCTCTGGGATCAGATACCTGTTGTGGAGTCTAGCTGACAGTAGGAGCCAGATCCCAGTGGACTCCAACAAAGCCCAATCCACCAGGCGGATTGTGTAGATATTGTAGATAGTAGCGAAATACCTTTTCCGCTTTCCACAATGACCCACAATGCCTCTCTGTCGCTAACGGAGGAGACCGGAGAGACTCAGGTCTTTATCAGCAATCAGTCACCCCACTTCCTTGTTTTCTGTGTCACTGTGCCCCTATATACATGGGCTTTTCATTAAGGGAGTTCTCTGGTAGTAGAATACATGGTTTCCCAGGTATGATACAATGCCATGGTAGGTGAAATTCACCAACATGGTTCTTTGCCATACAGAAGATCAGTACCATACTACTCAGATAGCCTGGGAGTCCTCAGGCTTAGTTACTACCAGAGAGAGACCCAGGTGACAAGTCCATCCTTACTATCTAGCCCATAGCCGTTATTCGTCACCTGAAGTGTTTGAAGAATATCGTTGAACATAAAAGAGACAGTGGAAGAGGTTTGTGAAAAGCATAGGTAAACTGAAGCACACCGCACCAATTAAGACTCACTCCAAGTCACTTCAGGATTCTCAGCTCTACGGCTTGACCCATTTTGATCATTCATTAGCCGTTATGATTGGACTCACAGATACAGGATCGGAAGAGTCTTTTCCTTGGACAGTCAATCAATACAAACTAACCCCTGACTAATCATAGGGTGAAAGCAATTTGATGAGAAGTGCACTACCCTGATCTGTCATATCTGATGAGATACAAGTTTGACTCCATTTCATTGAATTATCAAAGTGCGATCTAAAGCCATTTGTGAAATTGCATGACTAGGCAAAAATGTCTGACCCTGTCACAAAGCTATTGTACTTTACTGTACTTTTGGAGAGAATGAACTATAGTAATCAGTGCCATCATTTTGTTGCAGTCTTGAAGTGGATGTTTTGTAGTACAGTCAGTGACTTAATGTGGGAAGATTCCTCTCCATTCTCTGTTCTACTCATTCATCATTTGCTCCTCCTTCAATTCAGACCAACTGTATCTCCTCTCACAATTGTATTGATGTTCTGTTTGTGTGCCATTCCCTCATGTACTGTATCTCTGCTCTGTCATTTCCCAAATCACCATGCATTCTCCCATGAAATGTCTGTGACATCCGTGTGGCTGTCTTTGATGTCAGGATAGGATAGCAGAGCATATCCTGTTATGTGTGAAACACGTTTGGTTCCAGGGGATACAAATTCCCAGAAAAACCTCAAGCAATTATTTTACCTATTTTTTTAAGACAAAAGGCAGCTTAGAACAGACAGTTGTGTGCTACAAGAGATTGTGTATTCATCCCTCTCTCTCTTCTGTGTGGTTCTCTCCAGCGGGAAAATCATGACAGAAGATAAAAGTAAAGTGCCAGAGATGGAGACAGAGGTGAAGAAAGCCCCGACCGAGGTGAAGACCGTCCCCAATGAAGCTGCTCAGACAAACGGCAACGAGAGCAAAGCATGATCCCGACCGCAAGAAGGGAGGAGGGATCAGGGGAGGGTTCACGACAGTCCAGAGGAAAACGTCAAACACCACTCCATCAAATGACAAAAAGCTAAAAAATAAAATGTAAAAAAGGGTCTCTTTCTTCAGTGTCTTCTATTAGTTTTCCAAACAAAAGATGAGTTTGTTAGACATGTAGATTGGGAATAAGACCTCATGCACATGCCTTAGTGTTTCTTTCTTTCTTTATCTCTTATTCCTTTTGTAATTTTCTCTCTTCACGGGAAGAAGGAAAATCCTTTCCTCTAGTTCTCTCTCCTTGTCCTTGTACCAGTCTTTTAAATAGGACAGAAGGTAAATATCAGTTGGCATAGATAACCATGGGGGATTGTAGCTTTATTTCAGAACCATGCCTTTACGATGTGCACACATATAAATCCAACACCTTATCCACACACTATTTCCAGTTATGTTTTCACTTTGTTATGCAGTATTGCCATCAATATTTTCACTGCTAATGGATTATGAGTACGTTTTTTAATGTTTGTCATGTTTAAATCACGTGCAAAAGTAACTGCCTTTTATTGTATCTTTATTTTTCATGTATAATTTTCGAGAGCTAGAGATTAGCATTAGCATGTCTACTTTGCGGAAAAATATTTTTCCCATATGTTCTTGTCTTTTTTTGTTTTCTTTTCATTCTTGAATGTTTACACTGTTAACTCTATCCTAAGATTGTGTAGACACAACAAAACAAAAGAAGACACCGCAGAAAGACAATGTTTCATTCCACAGAAATTACGCAATTTATTGACTCTAAGATTCAATTTTTTGGTTAATTTGCTTTGGTTTTAATTTGGCAAGAACACACACTTTCTCTCTCTCACACACATACCTCTATATATTTGTCATTAAGTCTTCTATTAGAAGCGCTTTGGACCTGTACCACACTCCAAGGGTTTCAGGGATCACCTTTAATCCCGAAAATGTTGCAGGTCCCAAGGGCTCACAGGGAGTGACGGGCATACAGAGTTGCACGGCCCACCATCTTGGTTTACGGGAGAATGATGTAATCAAAGGCCGGATATGAGTGGTAGCAGTTTAATGTACGAACAGAAGCCCTTAAAATAGCCTAGAAACAGTCCTGTTTATTCGCCTGTTTGATAGCTTTGTCCCATAAATTCAGATTACTGTGCCTGTTGCGAACAGCACTTCCAATTTAGTGATTGGGCCTCATCTCAAAATGTAAGGGAAGAAAAAAAGTTGGTGTTGTGTTTTTAAGCATATTTTTAAGCATATAAACAAATTTAGTGGCCAGATTTATTCATTTCTTATTTAAGCCATAGTACTCCAGTGTGGATTTGGGAAAATCGAAACAAATATTCAATCTGAACTTTTTGTACAGTGTTTCTCATACTTTAGACTGCAAGCTTGTGCACTGTGAATGCGTGAATATCCTAGTGTGAATACAATGTGTTCTTTGTCATAGAATAAAAAACATATGCATAGTTTGGTTATGAAAGGTATAGCTAATAGTACAGACGACAAAAAAGTTGGCAGCAACGAGCAAATAGACAATGACAACATCAAAAAGACAATAAGGAGATGGTGCCTTCTGAAACATGTCAAAATGGCGACATGCGTTCCATCCTGCTCAGTGTCTGCCTATTCCACCTCTAGGAGGCGACGGCGTAAGGTTTCACATCCTAATAGTTCTGTCCATCGCCATGCCTTTTCTGAACAGTCCAAGGAAAACACAGGAAGAGTACTGACAATGTAACTGATTTGTAAAGTGTGAAAACAATACTAAACGGCTATGTCATTGTGTTATTGAATATGGAGGTGGTAGGTTGTGTCCACATTGTTTTCACATGTTTTCACATGGCTCCTCATTCACTATTTCTCCATGTGACTAATGCAAAAACACAATTTCATCCCCAAGCAAACAAGGAAAAACACCATTCATTCCAATGATTTACTCATGATAACTACACCAAGAGTTAAGTTTCAAACAAACACATAACCTTGGACATTATTAAATACTTCCGATCTCAATTGGCTCAAATTACTTGTAGTGCTCACGGTTTGTCCTCAAAACCGAGCATCCAGCAATGAAGGTAAAATGTGTTTTTTCTTGACCTGAAACAAGCATGCAATGTACTTTTATCTTGGATTTAGATGGATTTCATTGGTGTGGCAGCACTGAAAAGTTCCTGAAATAGGAATTGACCAAGGCTTTATCTGTTGTACATTGATATTTTGAAGTGTATAAACTGTTGTCTGTTCCAAACTTTTAGTTTTATTCAAAATAGACATCAAGTGCTTTTACTCCACAAGGTTATGTAATCTAAAGGGGTAGGTGTGTCAAAATGACACTGTTTCTGATTAAATGTGTATAAACCATACCTAACGATTATGTAATTTAAAAAAAAACATTTTGGGTTTCTCTTGTCCCAAAAAAAGCTGGAGACTGCTGTGGCTTTTGACCTGTATTTTCAAATGCAATTATAATGTGGGACCAATTTCTATATACGTTTACATGAAAATGTTCACCAGTGCACCGTGCCATGGAACTTATTTCAGGAAAGTCAGGGAACAAAAAATGCTATACATTTATTTAGTTGAGAGTTCAGTAAGAAGGGAAAACACTCTTTCTCTGACTTCCTCACTTCCTGAAAATGACCACTTACCTGACACAGTTGGCTTGGTGAAAGTGAGGTGTCATCATATTGCTTTCACCTCACCAATCATGCCAGACTATTTCAAGGAATAGAGGAAGTATAAAAGTGTTTTTCAAGTGTTTGAATGGAGACTAGGGCCATATTCAGTAAGAAAACACTGTGGAACATTTCAGATAGAAATGCCATTGCTAGAGCTGACGTGATTTCTTATGTGTAGGCCCTACGAGATAGGTATTTTTGTTCTACATCATACATTTCTATCTAAACGCTGGTAAGCGTTGTGTCCTGCTGAACGCTGCCCAGCTATTCCAACATGCTTTGAAGTCTCTTACTCCGATAGCCAAACAAAAGTCTGTAATGATTCATTTTCAGTCAGATAGGGGCCTTGTCCCTCCATACCAAGACCTTTCCCAGTAACTTCCATTTTCATTCCTACCCACCATTCCTTGCTTTTGGGGGCCTTCTCTCTTATATACAGATTTTTACTAAGTGAAACATTGGTACCACCTCTCTTTCCACTGTCACTGGTGTAAATACTGAGTACTAACCGAAAAAAACATTTTGACTTTGCATTCTGTCAGAAATTGTGTTCAATAAAGTTAAAGAAAAAAATCATTGCGTAATTGACGTTTACTTAGCCACAACAATGACAAGAAGAAGCCACTCGAATAAAGTATTCTGAAGATGTTTTGTTGGAATTTTTGTTGCTCATGACTTCAGTAATAGTGTCAATAAAAAAGATATATTTTATGGTAGTTTGTAGTGTAGTTTGTAGCGCTTGTTTGAAATTTGGATACGATGAATGAAGACACTTTGTTTACCAAAAAAATGTAATTAAATGTTCAGTGACTGCTCAAATTTGCTGGAATCCGTTGTTGTTCACAGGGTTTACTCAGTCACTTTGTAGCTCAAAGATTGTAAGTAAACAACAATGGGCTTTAAGTACACTGCTACGCTCAAACCTGAGTAAATGATTGTCATTCATGATTAATTGTTAGAATATGCTGTAACCAATGACTGCATGGCTGTAGCACAGACAACCATAAATTGCCCATACAATACAACCACAGAGGCCTTTTGCTTCTGAGGATTACAACTCTAGATGGTGGTATAGTTAAATCAAATCAAATGTATTTATATAGCCCTTCGTACATCAGCTGATATCTCAAAGTGCTGTACAGAAACCCAGCGTAAAACCCCTAACAGCAAGCAATGCAGGTGTAGAAGCACGGTGGCTAGGAAAAACTCCTTAGAAAGGCCAAAACCTAGGAAGAAACCTAGAGAGGAACCAGGCTATGAGGGGTGGCCAGTCCTCTTCTGGCTGTGCCGGGTGAAGATTATAATAGAACATGGCCAAGATGTTCAAATGTTCATAAATGACCAGCATGGTCAAATAATAATAATCACAGTAGTTGTACGAGGGTGAACATGGCAGCTAAGGAGTAAATGTCAGTTGGCTTTTCATAGCCGATCATTAAGAGTATCTCTACCGCTCCTGCGGTCTCTAGAGAGTTGAAAACAGCAGGTCTGGGACAGGTAGCACGTCCGGTGAACAGGTCAGGGTTCCATAGCCGCAGGCAGAACAGTTGAAACTGGAGCAGCAACATGGCAGGTGGACTGGGGACAGCAAGGAGTCATCATGCCAGGTCGTCCTGAGGCATGGTCCTAGGGCTCAGGTCTCCGAGAGAGAGAAAGAAGAGAGAAAGAAGAGAATTAGAGAGAGCATACTTAAATTCACACAGGACACCGGATAAGACAGGAGAAGTACTCCAGATATAACAAACTGACCCTAGCCCCCGACACATAAACATACTGCAGCATAAATACTGGAGGCTTAGACAGGAGGGGTCAGGAGACACTGTGGTCCATCCGATGATACCCCGGACAGGGCAAACAGGAAGGATATAACCCACCCACATTTGTCAAAGCACAGCCACACTAGAGGGATATCTTCAACCACCAACTTACCATCCTGAGACAAGGCAGAGTATAGCCCACAAAGATTTCCGCCACGGCACAGCCCAAGGGGGGGCGCCAACCCAGACAGGAAGATCACGTCAGTGACTCAACCCACTCAAGTGACACACCCCTCCTAGGGACGGCATGAAAGAGCACCAGTAAGCCAGTGACTCAGCCGCTGTAATAGGATTAGAGGCAGAGAATCCCAGTGGAGTGAGGGGAACCGGCCAGGCAGAGACAGCAAGGGCGGTTCGTTGCTCCAGAGCCTTTCCGTTCACCTTCACACTCCTGGGCCAAACTACACTCAATCATATGACCTACTGAAGAGATGAGTCTTTAGTAAAGACTTAAAGGTTGAGACCGAGTCTGCGTCTCTCACATGGGTAGGCAGACCATTCCATAAAAATGGAGATCTATAGGAGAAAGCCCTGCCTCCAGCTGTTTGCTTAGAAATTCTAGGGACAATTAAGAGGCCTGCGTCTTGTGACCGTAGCGTACGTGTAGGTATGTACGGCAGGACCAACTCGGAAATATAGGTAGGAGCAAGCCCATGTAATGCTTTMTAGGTTAGCAGTAAAACCTTGAAATCAGCCCTTGCCTTAACAGGAAGCCAGTGTAGGGAGGCTAGCACTGGAGTAATATGATACAATTTTTGGTCAGGATTCTAGCAGCCGTATTTAGCACTAACTGAAGTTTATTTAGTGCTTTATCCGGGTAGCCGGAAAGTAGAGCATTGCAGTAGTCTAATCTAGAAGTAACAAAAGCATGGATTAATATTTCTGCATAATTTTTGGACAGAAAATTTCTAATTTTTGCAATGTTACGTAGATGGAAAATAGCTATCCTTGAAACAGTCTTGATATGTTCGTCAAAAGAGAGATCAGGGTCCAGAGTAATTCCGAGGTCCTTCACAGTTTTATTTGAGACGACTTTACAACCATCAAGATTAATTGTCAGATTCAACAGAAGATCTCTTTGTTTCTTGGGACCTAGAACAAGCATCTCTGTTTTGTCCGAGTTTAAAAGTAGAACGTTTTCAGCCATCCACTTCCTTATGTCTGAAACACAGGCTTCTAGCGAGGGCAATTTTGGGGCTTCACCATGTTTCATTGAAATGTACAGCTGTGTGTCATCCGCATAGCAGTGAAAGTTGACATTATGTTTTCGAATGACATCCCCAAGAGGTAAAACATATGGTGAAAACAATAGCGGTCCTAAAACGGAACCTTGAGGAACACCGAAATGTACAGTTGATTTGTCAGAGGACAAACCATTCACAGAGACAAACTGATATCATTCCGACAGATAAGATCTAAACCAGGCCAGAACTTGTCCGTGTAGACCAATTTGGGTTTCCAATCTCTCCAAAAGAATGTGGTGATTGATGGTATCAAAGGCAGCACTAAGGTCTAGTAGCACGAGGACAGATGCAGAGCCTCGGTCTGACGCCATTAAAAGGTCATTTACCACCTTCACAAGTGCAGTCTCAGTGCTATGATGGGGTCTAAAACCAGACTGAAGCAACCAGACTGAAGTTACACTACGTTTTATGAAGACCAAAGACAGGTTGGTGTGTAATTGTTTATATATCCATTTACAGTGGTGTCATTAGTTCTGGTCTTCTTGGGCTTCAGCCACAGATGTTTTTGGTCCAGCCCCAAACCTTTTGATGGTACCAACAAAAAAAAACATTTCAGTCTGATATGAGTTTTCATAACCACACATCACTTGCGCTATGCAGTATATATATATATTTTTTAAATGTTTCACTGACAAAAATAAACTGCACTAGCAGGCCAGGCACTGCAAGAAGCCCCTGGAGGGATGTGGTGTCTACTGTGGTTGGTTGAGATTTCACAACACAGTGGACCACTCCTGTCTCTTGACCCCTCCCCCCAGCACCTCTACAATGTCAATGTCATCACTCAGAAGTGGGATGTATTCATTTGATTTTTGTCATTTAGCAGACACTCTTATCCAGAACGAGCGCATACGTTTTCGAACTGGTTCTTATTGGGATTTGAACCCACAACCCTGGTGTTGCAAGCGCCATGGTCTAGCAACTGAGCAACATGGGACCCTGCCAAACAATTGACAAAGAAAAAAACATCTAAACTAATTTATCTTTAGTCTCTCTGTGTTTCATAATTTTCCTTCAATTCACAAGAGGCTGAATGTATGTCCCCGGAGAAAGCATCTGAGTGAGCGAAACAGCGCCCCTCTGTCTCTGTGTAGCCCATCTATCTGATGCTGTCTGGTCAAAAAGAGTATGACATTGTTGCTGCCCATAGCATTGAATGCAAGGGAAGCCAGCGAGCATTAGGCCTCCCTTGATAACAAAATTATTAAAAAAATAGCCAATCAGTGTTGAGCTAAACTGATTGAGCTTAACTGTGAATGGTCCTGGCGCACCAAAGAATGGTGTCAAGGGAAGCCAGTTTGGATTTGGCTTCACACCAATCACAGCAAAAGCAAAACGTAATTGACAGAAAAAGCTTGAATTGTTGCATCTCGTTGTGTTGTTGTCCTCCGGTGGCTAGCTAGCTAAAATGGGACCTTTCCTAAATTAACCATGGATGGAGATAGGGATTTGGACCGGTGGCTTTACTTAATCCTCCGTTCTTGCTAATGATTATACCGGCAATTCTGATCCAACCATAAATTCATACATTGCCCTGAGAGGATGGAAGTTCAACATGTTGCTAGATGTTTTTTTATATTTTTTATTTAACCTTTATTTAACTAGGCAAGTCAGTTAAGAACAAATTCTTATTTACCAGCACAGCTCACCAAAAGGCAAAAGACCTCCGGCGGGGATGGGGGTTGCGATTAAAAATACAAATAAATTAAATAAAAAATATAGGACAAAACACACATCACAGACAACACTACATAAAGAGAGACCTAAGATGACAACATAGCATGGCAGCAACACATGACAACACAGTATGGTAGCAACACAACATGGCAGCAGCACAACATGGCAGCAACAAGATAGATAATAAACAGTAACAGCAGCGTATGTGATGAGTCAAAAGCGATTAGTGCAAAAAGGGTCAATATAGATATTCCGGGAAGCTATTGGTTAACTATTTAAAGATGCAATTTGCAGAAATCAAATTTTTAGGGCCTTACTCTGACACCGCCTGGTATAGAGGTCCTGGATGGCAGGGAGCTTGGCCCCAGTGATGTACTGGGCCATACGCACTATACTCTGTAGCGCCTTGTGGTCGGATGCTAAGCATTTGCCATACCAAGCGGTGATGCAGCCAGTCAAGATGTTCTCAATGGTGCAGCTGTAGCACTTTTTGAGGATCTGAGGGCCCATGCCAAATCTTTTAAGCCTCCTGAGGGGGAAGAGATATTGTCATGTCCTTTCCTCGACTGTGTTGATGTGTGTGGACCATGATAATTCCTTGGTGATGTGGACACGAGTGACTTGAAGACATCCCGGTAACTTTGAGAAAAAAACGATTTTATGTAAGTGTTATGGATGTTATTACACTCTTATCTGCCTTCTCTTTTGTTAGAATGGTCCCACCTGATCTTGCCTCCTCCCGAATGCCTTCTCATTTTGAAGACATTTCTTTTCATTGTTAGAGCGGGCAATTGAGTGTCTGGTCAATATAATGGATAATCTGTGCTGAAGCACATATTATCTTCTGACAGTGACACAGTGCCCCCCTGTGGACGGAAGCTGAACTTTACAACAAATTGATATTTAACCCTGTTTAAAGTGGGCAATGTTGAGATGGTAGAACTGACAAAATGAACTGAATCACTAGCACCATTTATACCTGGTTCTAACATACGTATATTGTCCTGATCTTGTCCACATTCTGATTGTGCCCACAGTTGTTGACAAGTGTAGACAATCAAATGCTATCTGATTGTGATTAGATCTTCCTGACCACCTCTGGAGGTAGTCGAAGACACATCTTGTACGGATATCCTTGAAGTGTAAACAAATCATGACAACGAAAGCGTATATATTTTGCCAACGTCACTCTCTCAAAAAAATCACCGGCCAGTTGAGGTAGTAATTATGCACAAGTTCAACGATACCGCTACGAATCCTCCAGAATTAACATCATGGTCTTCATTAGAAACCAAGTTCCTACTGGCACTGTGGTCGGATGCCACAGACCAATCTAAATGTGATCACGCATATAGAAATAAAGATATTTATGAATGAGAAAAAGGGTTCCACCCATTCCCACGTCCAATGCTAGCACAAAATCAAATATTTAAAAACATTATACAGAAAGGCCAATGCCCATTTTCAAATCAAATACAATTTGATTTGTCACATGCTTCATAAACAGCAGGTGACTAGCAGTGAAATGCTTACTTATGGGCCCTTCCCAAAATGCAGAGAGAAAAATAATAGAAAAAATAATAAAGGGAATAAATACACAATTAGTTCCATCTGTTATTGGTTCAGGGACACCATCACACCACAATCAACGGCAATTACATTAGTTTGTTCGGACTTTGGTGATTTTTGACAAATTTAATTTACTTGAAAATACTTTCTTAAAACTTCAATAGCTTCCACCCCAGATGACATTATGAATACAACCAACTGTTATTGGTTCAGGGATCTCATCCCTCCAATCAACGCCAATTAGTTTAGTATTTTTTTACTTTGGTGATTTCTGACAAATTTTTATTGAAATTACTTGAAAACTATTTTCTTAAAACTTCAATAGCTTCCACCCCATATTACTTTCATGAATACAACAAACTGTTATTGGTTCAAGGACATCAGCCCTTCAAACAATGGCAATTACTTTAGTATTTTTGGAGTTTGGCAATTTCTATGCATTTTTATTGACTTTACAGGAAAAATACTTCCTGAAAACTTCAATAGCTTCCGACCCATAAGACTTTCATGAATACAATGAACTGTTATTGGTTCAGGGACCTCATCCCTTCAATCAATGGCAATTACCTTTGTATTTTTGGAGTTTGGCTATTTTCTATCAATTTAAATTTACTTTACATTAAACTTTTAAACTTCAACAGTTTCCACCCCATAAGTCGTTCATGAATACAACCAAATGTTATTGGTTCAGGGACCTCAGCCCTCCAATCAATCGTAATTATTTGAGTTATAATTATTTTATTTTTTGTACTTTTACCCCCTTTTTCTCTCCAATTTTGTGGTATCCAATTGGTAGTTACAGTCTTGTCTCATCGCTGCAACCTCCGTACGGACTCAGGAGAGGCGAAGGTCGAGAGCCGCGCGTCCTCCGTAACACAACCCAACCAAACCACACTGCTTCTTGACGCAATGCATACTTAACCCGGAAACCAGCCGCAACAATGTGTCAGAGGAAGCACCATGCACCTGGCAACCGTGTCAGCGTGCACTGCGCCCGACCCGCCACAGGAGTCGCTAGTGTGCGATGAGACAGGGACATCCCTGCCGGCCAAACCCTCCCCTAACATGGATGACGCTGGGCCAATGGTGCGCAACCCCATGGGTCTCCCGGTCGCGATCGGCTGCGACAGAGCCTGGACTCGAACCCAGAATCTCTAGTGCCTTAAACCACTGTGCCACTCAGGAAGCCCTGAATATGTTTTTTACTTCGGTGGTTTTTATGAATTTCTATTGACTTTACATGAAAAATACTTCCTTAAAACGTCAATAGCTTCCACCCCGTAATACTTAAATGAATACAACCAACGAAAATTTGTTCAGGGATTTTGTTCAGGGATTTTGAAACATTTCAAAATCGTTTGACGTGAAAGGAGGGCCATTGTCCGATACGAGCTCCTTGACTAGTCCAAAGGATGCGAACAGGTGTCTGAGAAGATTGATGGTCTTCTCAGCTGTGGTCAGTTGAGTAGGGAACACTTCCATCCACTTGGAATGGACATCGACGACAACAAGGAAATGTTGCTTGTCAATCTCGGCGTAATCCACATGGATGCGTTCCCAAGGTGTAGCAGCCCAGGACCATGGATGAAGAGGTGCAGCAYCAGGCTTGTTGCGAAKAGCTTCACAAGGTGAGCAGTGGCCTACATGCTGTTGAATGTCCTGATRCAGTCCAGGCCACCACAGATAACTGCGAGCGAGTGCTTTCATCCGAGTGATCCCTGGATGTCCCTCATGCAGGTCAGATAGCAGTCTCCTCTGGAATTTGTGAGGTACCACCACCCTTGATCCCCACAGAACACATCCTTGATCAGTGGACAACTGGTCTTTCTTGTCGATGAATGGACGAAGGTTATCGTCATTTACGAAGGTTGGCCAACCGCCTAATGTTAAGTCCAAGACTTTGGAAAGCACTGGATCTTTCCTTGTTTCCTCTGCTATGTCTGAAGCAGATATGGGCAGTTCGTCAATGAGAGAGATCTGGAAGACTGCTCTATCATCTTCACTGTCGGAGTCACTATTGCATGGTAGTCTTGATAGTGCATCTGCATTTGCGTGATCACTGGATCGTCTGTACTCAATCTCGTAGTCGTAGGCTAACAATATCAGAGCCCAACGTTGCATTCGAAGTGCAGCAAGGGTTGGTATAGCTGATTTTGGTCCAAGGATGGCCAACAGAGGCTTGTGATCTGTCAGCAGTTGGAACTTRCTTCCGTACAGGTATTTGTGAAACTTCTTCACTCCGAATATTATGCTCAGGGCTTCCTTCTCAATTTGAGCATAATTTCTCTCACTTGGTGACAGAGTCCGTGATGCAAATGCAATAGGGTGTTCTTCACCTGACGATAGAACATGTGAGATGACGGCTCCTACTCCGTATGGAGATGCATCACASSRMKGTRTCAGCTTCATCTCTGTGTTGTAGTGGGCAAGCCACTTYCTCTTTAGCYGACGCTGTTTGCAAGTCTTGAATGCTTCTTCGCATTGTGGGGACCAATTCCACTTTGTATCGGCCTGCAGCAGTTGGTGAAGCGGATGCAACAATGTGGACAAGTTTGCCACAAACTTTCCTTAATAGTTCAGGAGCGGTGCTCTCCAATGGTTGGTGCTGACACGAGGATGTCACGGCAAGAGAAGTCCTCATAGTCATCCAGAGTCGGGCCTTCCCTTCCCCAGATGGCGTTGGCCCACTCCAGGGCTTTACCAGTCAGGCAGGAGATGAGGGCGCCCACTTTCTCGCGTCCTGAAGGGGACGGCTGAACAGCCACCAGGTAGAGCTCCAGCTGTAGTAGGAACCCCTGGCACCCGGCAGCTGTTCCGTCATACGCTCCTGGGAGCGAGAGCCGAATCCCACTGGGTCCTGACGATGGAAGGGTGGACATCGGTGTAGGTTGAGGTGCGGGCGGAGGTGATGGGGTAGGATTGACAGGAAGCCCCCCTCTCTCCCATCTGTCCATTGTTTGCAGCACGCAATCCATGGTTGTCCCTAGACTGTGTAACATGGTCGCGTGCTGCTGAACGCGCTCCTCTACTGGGAGAGAAGGGCTGGCTGCACCTGCTGACTCCATTTGGCAGGTCCGTGATTCTGTCAGCGATTGTGTGCAGATATGTAGCGGAGTCAGGCGCAGGACACAGGCTTTGAGCAACACAACGGAGTTTACTCAAAATACAAGCAAAATTCCACATAGGAATAATAACAAACACACTAGCACATACAACAACCACTAACGACACAAACAATCACGGACAGAACAGAAATGTATGCCAGAGGGTTAAATAGGGAACATGATAGGGGAATTGAAACCAGGTGTGTGTAATACAGACAAAACAAAACGAAACTGAAACATGGATCGGTGGTGACTAGAAATTCGGCGGAAGTCGTGACAATATTTCGCCTCCAAAAAGTAAATATGACACGGAATTGTAAAAACAAGGGGTGTAACTTGTTTGCTATTGTCTGCTGATTTAGAATTTTACGTTTCTATCATCCTAGCATGTTCCGTTGAAGAGGTATTGACAAGAAAACTCCTTTTCTCGCTCTGTTGCTGCGACTCCATCATAGTCCGTCCCATGCATCCCCAATACATTTGTAGTTCAGTTTAAATTAAGTAATGTTAGTATATCAGTCTATCAACGCTCGATGAGGGAAAGAGACTCCTGTGCTGATTTACCACTAATCAATGATTAGATGGAAACCAGACCACAGTCGTTCTCCCAGCATGTCACATTTATTTTCCCTTTGGTGCTGTTTATACTAAATACAAATCAGAGTACTCCTGGAATATAACGGAATCTTTTTCGACTTTATTACATTCTATTATATTATATTCTGTGAATCTTTTAGTATTTTCCAGACAAATTGCTAGCAATACAGTGCAGAATATGTCCAAACTGATGCGTAAAGACGCATAGCTTTCTATTAGCTTAAGCGCGGCCATTGTCCAATATGATGTAGAATATGAAGGACTCTTTATGATACTTTAAGATTTACTCTTTCCTTTAAAAAGCAATAGTATTTGCTTTACATGATGCTCATTTGCACTTTTAATCAATTGCCACTTTCACACAGGAAATATTTAAGCATGAAAAACTCAGCAGTGTTGCAGTTCTTGACACAGACCGGTGCACCTGGCAACTATTACCAGACCCTGTTCAAAGGCACTTATCTTTTGTCTTGCCCATTCACCCTCTGCAGTGGCGAACCATCATTCAGGGCAGGCTTGCCTGTTTTGCATGTTATTTTGGCATTAATACATGTCACATATCAGTTTGCAAAGAATGTAAAAAAATATATATATCATTGTGTTAATAAAGCCACATATAAACATGGTCTCTTTTTTGTTTTCTTGAGTAAGGCAGCTCCAAAATGCAGGTGTTTCAGCCTAGCTCAGTGCTTTCTGTGGTAGTGGTCCAAGCCAGAAGAAAATACGGAGCGTTGCGCTGTGATTACCTCAGTGCTCTGTCACTCATGGGGACAACACATGAGTGCAAATTTTTGATTTTTTTGCGCACTTTGAATGCAAAATATATCCTGAGAATGCCAGACTTTGATGACAAAATTTACCCACGAAGGACCGCCACGCCACCTTCCTATTCAAGTGAGCAAAAATCTATTGTTGTAATGGTCGTCTTGTGGTGAATGAGCGGACCAAGGCGCAGCGGGTGATGAATACATAATGAAATTTATTAACAGAACGACGAAACACGAAAACTCTTTAACAAACTACAAAACAAATAAATGACGTAGACTGACCTAAAACATGAGAACTTACAAATACACGAAGAACGCACGAACAGGTACAGACTACAAACAAACGCTACAGTCCCGTGTGGTACGAACATACATACAGACACGGAAGACAACCACCCACAAACAAACAGTGTGAAACAGCCTACCTATATATGATTCTCAATCAGAGGAAATGAATAACACCTGTCCCTGATTGAGAACCATATAAGGCTAACAGACAATGAACCTAAACATAGAAACACATAACATAGAATGCCCACCCCAACTCACGCCCTGACCAACTAAACACATACAAAAACAAGAGAAAACAGGTCAGGAACGTGACAATTGTATGCTGCTGCATAAATTATGTAATATACCAGGGAGATATGTATACTGTAGCTAAGAAAGTAATATTCAGTGTATGTTGTGTAGTAAGATGTTAGTAGCCCATGTGCCTAACCCTAATAATTTGTTCTATTTAACCCTCTTAATTTTGCCTACTGTTCTGACTTGTTGGTGCACATGTAGCCTATAACCTGTTTAAGAGAAATGTAATCATCAAATATTGTCTGCTTATATGGCCCCTTTATTTATCCTACGGTTCTGACTTGGTGTACAGGGAGAACACTGTAAGAACGGCCCTATCATTGTGTTTACTAGATAGCTACATACACAAATAGCTAGCTAGAATTCTGTCACTGTACATTTCAAAAGTGCTGAACAAATTGTCCTAGCTCGCTCATTAATGTCTTCATCGAAATTACGGATTGCCTCTTATCCTCTTGTCGTCCCCTTTTGCCATAGTTTGTACATCTCAATTGTCATTAGAAACCAAGTCAGCCATATCAGCTATGTTTTTTTTAAAGGCAGTAAATGAGGCTGAATTCACTGTTTTGCTGCCAGACAAGGCTCTGCTGATAGCCAGGTGTAGTAGCAGTGGTAAGATGTTAGGACAGCTTTATGTAGGCCCTAACAGTGTGTGGGCACCGTTTGTCACCGTTATAGTGCAATTCATGTATTGTTTAGTGTTGTGTTGTGTAGTGTAGCGGCTTTGCTGGCATGCATCCCACTTTTCTTTTTTTTTGCCCCACCATGATTGACATGCATACAATCCGTATCTCAATTGCCTTAAGGATTAAAAATTATTCTTTAACCTGTCTCCCCTTCATTGACACTAATTGCAGTGGATTTAACCAGTGACATCAATAAGGGATCATAGCTTTCACCTGGTCAGTCTATGTCATGGAAAGAGCATGTTTTTACACTCAGTGTAGGTTATCATTTTATAGAGGTTCTTCGAATGCATACTTTTAAGATCTGCCTAAACACAACCAATGCATGTAGGCCTACAAAGCTGTATTTCCATTTTTAAAACAGGAGGACATATAAAATCATATTTATTTAGGCCTATACGGCTATGGACAGGATGAGGATATTGGGACAGCAGCCTATTAGGTCCAGTCTTCAATTATTGGACAACAAATATAGGCTGTAGGCTAATGATGATAGTTTAAAACTATTGACTATAAAGTGTGCTGTTTTCTGTCGATTTATACAGCTTGTGTCAAGGGAGTTCAAAGCCAGGTTGGATTAATTTGCATACAGAGAGGGACCAGGGAATCTGGTCACAATAAGGACGAAGCGGGCTGATAAGAGACATTTTATTACCATGTGTAGATGCACCAAATCTAGATTAGATGACACAACCACATGTTAATGCAAGGTGTAACCACGTCTATAAAGGTCTTATAACCTATTCCATTCTACAGGTAAACATGCTTGGCACATGTATCTTATGTCTATATAGGCTATGTAACTATTATATATATTTTTTTATTATTTTGAAATTTGGTGAAATTAATTAATTGAGCTTTTATTTGTTTTACTCTTTTTATTCACTTAGTTACTTACTTGTTCTATTGTTGTTGCATTGTCCAGAGGTTAACCTGCAAGTAAGCATTTCATTGCACTATGTACTTTTTTATTTGTTATTTTTTTATTTAACATTGATTTAACTAGGTAAGTCAGTTAAGAACAAATTCTTATTTACATGATGGCCTACCCAGGCCAAACCCTCCCCTAACCCGAACAACGCTGGGCCAATTGTGCGCCGCCCTATGGGACTCCCGATCACGGCCGGTTGTGATACAGCCCGGGATCAAACCAGGGTCTGTAGTGACGCCTCAAGCACTGACATGCAGTGCTTTAGACCGCTGCGCCACTCGGAAGCTAAATACAAATAAACACATTTGACAAATAAACACATTTAAACTTACAGTGTATTCGGAAAGTAAATGTTCCTCATCAATTCACACACAATACCCCATAATGACAAAGCGAAAACAGGTTTTTAGAAATGTTTGCTAATTAAAGAGGGTAGTGCATACAGCCCAGTACATCACTGGGGCCAAGTTCCCTGCCATCCAGGACCTCTATACCAGGCGGTGTCAGAGGAAGGGCCTAAATATTGTCAAAGACTACAGCCACCCAAGTCAGACTGTTCTCTCTGCTGAAGCACCAAGTCTTACCACCAAGCCGTAAGACTGCTAAATACAGTGCATTTGGAAAGTATTCAGACCCCTTCCCCTTTTCCACATTTTGTTACCTTACAGCCTTATTCTAAAATGGATTAAATAAAAAAAAACTGGTTATTAGAAATGTTTGCAAATGCATTAAAAATAAAAAACAGAAATATCTTACTCACATAAGTATTCAGACCCTTTGCTATGAGACTCAATATTGAGCTCAGGTGCATCCTGTTTCCATTGATCATCCTTGAAATGTTTCTACAACTTGATTGGAGTCCACCTGCGGTAAATTCAATTGATTGGACATGATTTGGAAAGGGAAACACCTGTCTATAAGGTCCCACAGTTGACAGTGGATGTCAGAGAAAAAAACAAGCCATGAGGTTGAAGGACTTCAAATCAAATCAAATATCAAATCAAATTTAATTGGTCACATACACATGGTTAGCAGATGTTAATGCGAGTGAAGCGAAATGCATGCACCTGTGGAACGGTCGATAAGACACTATCAGCTTACAGACGGTAGGCAATTAAGATCACAGTTATGAAAACGTGGGACACTAAAGAGGCCTTTCTACTGACTCTGAAAAACACCAAAAGAAAGATGCCCAGGGTCCTTGCTCATCTGCATGAACGTGCCTTAGGCATGCTCCAAGGAGGCATGAGTACTGCAGATGTGGCCAGGGCAATAAATTGCAATGTCCGTACTGTGAGACGCCTACGACAGCGCTACAGGGAGACAGGATGGACAGCTGATCGTCCTCGCAGTGGCAGACCACGTGTAACAACACCTGCACAGGATCGGTACATTTGAACATCACACCTGCGGGACAGGTACAGGATGGCAACAACAACTGCCCGAGTTACACCAGGAACGCACAATCCCTCCATCAGTGCTCAGACWGTCRGCAATAGGCTGAGAGAGGCTGGACTGAGGGCTTGTAGGCCTGTTGTAAGGCAGGTCCTCACCAGACATCACCGGCAACAACYTRGCCTATGGGCACAAACCCACCGTCGCTGGACCAGACAGGACTGGCAAAAAGTGCTCTTCACTGACGAGTCGTGGTTTTGTCTCACCAGGGGTGATGGTCAGATTCGCGTTTATCGTCGAAGGAATGAGCGTTACACCGAGGCCTGTACTCTGGAGCGGGATTGATTTGGAGGTGGAGGGTCCGTCATGGTCTGGGGCGGTGTGTCACAGCATCATCAGACTGAGCTTGTGGTCATTGCAGGTAATCTCAAAGCTGTGTGTTACAGGGAAGACATCCTCCTCCCTCATGTGGTACCCTTTCTGCAGGCTCATCCTGACATGACCCTCCAGCATGACAATGCCACCAGCCATACTGCTCGTTCTGTGCGTGATTTCCTGCAAGACAGGAATGTCAGTGTTCTGCCATGGCCAGCGAAGAGCCCAGACAGGACTGGCAAAAAGTGCTCTTCACTGACGAGTCGTGGTTTTGTCTCACCAGGGGTGATGGTCAGATTCGCGTTTATCGTCGAAGGAATGAGCGTTACACCGAGGCCTGTACTCTGGAGCGGGATTGATTTGGAGGTGGAGGGTCCGTCATGGTCTGGGGCGGTGTGTCACAGCATCATCAGACTGAGCTTGTGGTCATTGCAGGTAATCTCAAAGCTGTGTGTTACAGGGAAGACATCCTCCTCCCTCATGTGGTACCCTTTCTGCAGGCTCATCCTGACATGACCCTCCAGCATGACAATGCCACCAGCCATACTGCTCGTTCTGTGCGTGATTTCCTGCAAGACAGGAATGTCAGTGTTCTGCCATGGCCAGCGAAGAGCCCAGATCTCAATCCCATTGAGCACGTCTGGGACCTGTTGGATCAGAGGGTGAGGGCTAGGGCTATTCCCCCAGAAATGTCCCGGAACTTGCAGGTGCCTTGGTGGAAGAGTGGGGTAACATCTTACAGCAAGAATTGGCAAATCTGGTGCAGTCCGTGAGGAGGAAATGCACAGCCGTATTTAATGCAGCTGGTGGCCACACAAGATACTGACTGTTACTTTTGATTTTGAGCTACCCTTTGTTCAGGATCACATTATTTAAAGTGACTATTGATAGGCATAGGCAAGATGCAGTCGATGGTATAGAACAGTATTTACATATGAGATGAGTAATCTAGGATATGTAAACATTATTAAAGTGGCGTTATTTAAGGTGACTAGTGATACCTTTATTAAGTCCGTTTATTGAAGTGGCCAGAGATATGAGTCTGTATGTTGACAGCAGCCTCTCTATGTTAGTGATGGCTGTTTAACAGTCTGATGGCCTTGAGATAGAAGCTGTCTTTCAGTCTCTCGGTCCCAGCTTAGATGCACCTGTACTGACCTTGCCTTCTGGATGATAGCGGGGTGAACAGGCAGTGGCTCGGGTGGTTGTTGTCCTTGATGATTTTTTTGGCCTTCCTGTGACATCGGGTGCTGTAGGTGTCATGGAGGGCCCCCGGTGATGCGTTGAGCAGACCACACCACCCTCTGGAGAGCCTTGCGGTTGAGGGCGGTGCAGTTGCCGTACCAGGCGGGGATACAGCCCGACAGGAAGCTCTCGATTGTGCATCTGTAAAAGTTTGTGAGTGTTTTAGGTGACAAGCCAAATTTCTTCATCCAACTGAGGTTGAAGAGGCGCTGTTGCGCCTCCTTCATCACGCTGTCTGTGTGGGTGGACCATTTCAATTTGTCCGTGATGTGTACACCGAGGAACTTAAAACTTTCCACCTTCTCCACTACTGTTCCATCGATGTGGATGGGGGGGTGCTCCCTCTGCTGTTTCCTGAAGTACACGATCATCTCCTTTGTTTTGTTGACGTTGAGTGAGAGGTTATTTTCCTGACACCACACTTTGAGGGCCCTCACCTCCTTTCTGTAGGTCGTCTCGTCGTTGTTGGTAATCAAGCCTCCACTGTAGTGTCGTCTGCAAACTTGATGATTGAGTTGGAWTCGTGCATGGCCACGCAGTCATGGGTGAACAGGGAGTACAGGAGAGGGCTGAGAACGCACCCTTGTGGGGTCCCAGTGTTGAGGATCAGCGGGGTGGAGATGTTGTTTCCAACTTTACCACCTGGGGGCGGCCCGTCAGAAAGTCCAGGAACCAGTTGCACAGGGCGGGGTCGAGACCCAGGGTCTCGAGCTTAATGACGAGTTTGGAGAGTACTATGGTATTAAATGCTGAGCTGTAGTCAATGAACGTCATTCTTACTTAGGTATTCCTCTTGTCCAGATGGAATAGGGCAGTGTGCAGTGTGATGACGATTGCATCATCAGTGGACCTATTGGGGTGGTAAGCAAATTGGAGTGGGTCTAGGGTATCAGGTAGGGTGGAGGTGATATGCTCCTTGACGAGTCTCTCAAAGCACTTCATGGTGACAGAAGTGAGTGAAACGGAGCAATAGAAATTTAGTTAAATTACCTTTGCTTTCTTGGGAACAGGAAGGAACAGAATGGTGGCCATCTTGAAGCATGTGGGGACAACAGACTGGGATAGGGATTGATTGAATATGTCCGTAAACACACCAACCAGCTGGTCTGCGCATGCTTTGAGGACGTGGCTAGGGATGCCGTCTGGGCTGGCAGCCTTGCGAGGTTTAAATCGCTTAAATGTTTTACTCATGTTGGCCACGAAGAAGGAGAGCCCACAGGCTTTGGTAGTGGGCCGTCTCAGTGGCACTGTATTGTCCTCAAAGCGAGCAAAGAAGTTGTTCATTTTGTCTGGGAGCAAGAAGTCGATGTCCGCTACGGGGCTGGTTTTCTTTTTGTAATCCGTGATTGACTGTAGACTCTGCCACATATGTCTCGTGTTTGAGCCGTTGAATTGCGACTCTACTTTGTCTCTATTCTGACGCTTTGCTTGTTTGACTGCCTTGCTAAGGGAATAGCTGCACTGTTTGTATTCAACCACATTCCAAGTCACCTTGCCATGGTCAAATGCGGTGGTTCACGCTTTCAGTTTTGTGCGAATGCTGTCATCTATCCACAGTTTCTGGATTGGGTAGGTTTTAATAGTGGATGAACTCAGTCACCGTATCCGTGTATACATCAATGTAATTCTCAGAGACTACCCAGAACATATCCTAGTCCGCGTTATCAAAAAAATCTTGAAGCATGGATTCTGATTGGTCAGACCAGGGTTGAATCAACTATAGCACGGGTACTTCCTGTTTGAGTTTCTGCCTATAGGAAGGGAGGAGCAAAATGGAGTTGTGATCTGATTTGCCGAAGGGAGGGCGGGGAGGGCCTTGTAAGCATTTCGAAAGGGGGAGTAGCAGTGGTCGAGTGTTTTCCCAGAGCGAGTACTACAGTCAATGTGTTGATAGAATTTTGGTAGCATTTTCCTCAAATTTGCTTTGTTCAAATCTCCAGCTACAATAAATGCGGCCTCAGGATATGTGGTTTCCAGTTTGTATAATGTCCAGTGTAGTTCCTTGAGGGCCGTAGTGGTATGGCTTGATGGGGAATATACACGGCTGTGACTATAACCGAGGTCGGGTGAACAAAAGGACTTGAGTTTCTGTATGTTATCACAATCACACCATGAGTAGTTAATCATGAAACATGCACCATCACCTTTCTTCTTCCCATAGAGTTCTTTATTCTTCTCTGCGCGATGTACTGAGAATGGCTGTATGGATGGGGACAGTGATTCCATGAAACAGATTATGTTACTGTCCCTGATGTGTCTTTGGAAGGAGATCCTTGCGCTGAGCTCGTTTACTTTATTGTCCAGTAACTGAACACTAGCGAGTAATATACCTGGAAACAGTGGATGGTGTACACACCTCCTGAGTCGGACTAGAAGTCCACGCCGAATATCTCTTCTCCGCTGGCAGTGTCTTGGCGCAACCTCTGGGATAAGTTCATTTTCCCTGGTTGGTACGAACAAAGGATCCAATTCTGGAAAATTGTATTCCTGGTCATAATGCTGGTGAGTTACCACCGCTCTGATATCCAAAAGTTATTTCCGTCCGTATGTAATAACATAAAAAACGTTCTGGGCTAATAATGAAATTAAATAACACAGAAGAAAACAAATACTGCAAAGTTGCTTAGGAGCTAGAAGCAGAGCTGCCATGTCTGTCAGCACCATCGACCCTAAGCACACAGCCAAAACAACGCAGTAGTGGCTTCAGGACGAGTCTCTGAATGTCCTTGAGTGGCCCAGCCAGAGCACGGACCTGAACCCGATTAACATCTCTGGAGAGACCTGAAAAAACCTGTGCAGCAACGCTCCCCATCCAACCTGACAGAGCTTGAGAGGATCTGCATAGAAGAATGGGAGAAACTCCCCAAAAATAGCTGTACCAAGCTTGTAGCGTCCTACCCAAGAAGACTTGAGGGTGTAATTATTGCCAAAGGTGCTTCAACAAAGTACTGAGTAAAGGGTCTGAATACTTATGAAAATGTTATATTTTAGTTTTTTATTTTATATACACTACCGTTCAACAGTTTGGGGTCACTTAAAAATGTCTTTGTATTTGAAAGAAAAGCACTTTTTTGTCCATTAAAATAACATCAAATTGATCAGAAATACAGTGTAGACATTGTTAATGTTGTAAATGACTATTGTAACTGGAAACAGACAAGTTTTTTATGGAATATCTACAAAGGCGTACAGAGGCACATGATCAGCAACCATCACTCCTGTGTTCCAATGGCACATTGTGTTAGCTAATCCAAGTCTATCATTTTAAAAGGCTAATTGATCATTAGAAAACCATTTTGCAATTATGTTAGCACAGCTGAAAACTGTTGTCCTGATTAAAGAAGCAATAAAACTGTGCTTCTTTAGACTAGTTGAGTATCTGGAGCATCAGCATTTCATTTGTGGGTTCGATTACAGGCTCAAAATGGCCAGAAACAAAGACCTTTCTTCTGAAACTCGTCAGTCTATTCTTGTTCTGAGAAATGAAGGCTATTCCATGCGAGAAATTGCCAAGAAACTGAAGATCTCGTACAATGCTGTGTACTACTCCCTTCACAGAACAGTACAAACTGGCTGTAACCAGAATAGAAAGAGGAGTGGGAGGCCCTGGTGCACAACTGAGCAAGAGGACAAGTACATTAGAGTGTCTAGTTTGAGAAACAGATGCTTCACAAGTCCTCAAATGGCAGCTTCATTAAACAGTACCCACAAAACACCAGTCTCAACATCAACAGTGAAGCGGTGACTCCGGGATGCTGGCCTTCTAGGCAGATTTCCTCTGTCCAGTGTCTGTGTTCTTTTGCCCATATTAATTTTTTCTTTTTATTGGCCAGTCTGAGATATGGCTTTTTGTTTGTAACTCTGCCTAGAAGGCCAGCATCCCGGAGTCGCCTCTTCACTGTTGACGTTGAGACAGTGCAATGAAATGTTTACTTGCAGGTTAACCTCTGGACAATGCAACAACAATAGAACAAGTAAGTAACTAAGTGAATAAAAAGAGTAAAACAAATAAAAGCTCAATTAATTAATTTCACCAAATTTCAAAATAATTTTTAAAAACTAATAATAGTTACATAGCCTATATAGACATAACATACATGTGCCAAGCATGTTTACCTGTAGAATAGGTTACAAGACCTTTATAGACGTGGTTACACCTTGCATTAACATGTGGTTGTGTCATCTGATCAAGATTTGTTGCATCTATGCATGATAATAAAATGTGTCTCTTATCAGCCCACTTTGTCCTTATTGTGACTAGATTCTCTGGTCCCTCTCTGTATGATAATGTTTAATTAGACCTGACTAAAATAGATAATGGATTTATTGTGATGGTATACTGTATATTAAATCAATTTATTCTACATTTTCCGTCAAGACGGAACTGGTAAAGGGGGCGGAATTGCAATCTACTGTAGAGATAGCCTGCAGAATTCTGTCATACTATCCAGGTCTATGCCCAAACAGTTCGAGCTTCTACTTTTAAAGATCCATCTCTCCAGAAATAAGTTCCTCGCTGCCGCTTGCTAAAGACCCCCCTCAGCTCCCAGCTGTGCCCTGGACAACATATGTGAATTGATTGCCCCCCATCTATCGTCAGAGTTCGTATTGCTTGGTGACCTAAATTGGGATATGCTTAACACCCTGGCCGTCCTACAATCTAAGGTAGATGCCCTCAATTTCACACAAATTATCAAGAAACCTACCAAGTGCAACCCCAAATCCGTAAACATTGGCACCCTCATAGATATCATCCTGACCAACTTGCCCTCTAAATACACCTCTGCTGTTTTCAACCAGGATCTCAACGATCACTGGCTCCATGCCTGCGTCCGTTATGGGTCCGCGGTCAAACGACCACCCCTCATCACTGTCAAACACTCCCTAAAACAATTCTGCGAGCAGGCCTTTCTAATCGACCTGGCCCGGGTATCCTGGAAGGATATTGACCTCATCCCGTGAGTAGAGGATGCCTGGTTGTTCTTTGCCCTTGACCAGCACAAAAACACCCTGTGGCGTACTGCACTAGCATCGAATAGTTCCCGCGATATGCAACTTTTCAGGGAAGTCAGGAACCAATACACACAGTCAGTTAGGAAAGCAAAGGCTAGCTTTTTCAAACAGAAATTTGCATCCGGCAGCACTAATTCCAAAAGGTTTTGGAACACTGTAAAGTCCATGGAGAATAAGAGTACTTCCTCCCAACTGCCCACTGCAGTGAGACTAGGAAACACCGTCACCACTGATAAATCCACGATAATCGAGAATTTCAATAAGCATTTCTCTACGGCTGGCCATGCTTTCCACCTGGCTACCCCAACCCCGGCCAACATCTGTGCACCCCCGCAGCAACTTGCCCAACCCCCCCCCCCCCCCACTTCTCCTTCACCCAAATCCAGACAACTGATGTTCTGAAAGAGCTGCACAATCTGGATCCCTACAAATCAGCATAGCTAGACAATCTGGACCCTCTCTTCCTAAAATTAACCCCGATTACTAGTCTGTTAAACCTCTCTTTCGTATCGTCTGAGATTCCTAAAGACTGGAAAGTGGCCGCAGTCATCTCCCTCTTCAAAGGGGGAGACACTCTAGACCCAAACTGTCACAGACCTATATTCATCCTACCCTGCTTTTCTAAAGTCTGCGAAAGCCAAGTTAACAAACAGATCACCGACCATTTTGAATCCCACTATACCTTCTCCGCTATGCAATCTGGTTTCCGAGCTGGTCACAGGTGCACCTCAGCCACGCTCAAGGTCCTAAACGATATCATAACCGCCATCGATAAAAGACAGTACTGTGCGGCCATCTTCATCGATCTGGCCAAGGCTTTCAACTCTGTCAATCACCATATTCTTATCGGCAGACTCAACAGCCTTGGTTTCTCTAATGACTGCCTCGCCTGGTTTACTAACTACTTCTCAGATAGAGTTCAGTGTGTCAAATCGGAGGGCCTGTTGTCCGGACCTCTGGCAGTCTCTATGGGGGTGCCCCAGGGTTCAATTCTCAGGCCGACTCTTTTCTCTGTATATATAAATGATGTCGCTCTTGCTACGGGTGATTCTTTGATCCACCTCTACGCAGACAACACCATTCTGTATACATCTTGCCCTTCTTTGGACACTGTGTTAACAAACCTCCGAACGAGCTTCAATGCCACACAACACTACAACACTCCACTCCACGAAATGCATGCTCTTCAACCGATCGCTGCCCGCACCCGCCCGCCTGACGAGCATCACTAATCTGGACGGTTCTGACTTAGAATATGTGGACAAGTATAAATACCTAGGTCTGGCTAGAATGTAAACTCTCCTTCCAGAGTCACATTAAGCATCTCCAATCCAAAGTTAAATCTAGAATTGGCTTCCTATTTCGCAACAAAGCCTCCTTCACTCATGATGCTAAACATACCCTCATAAAACTGACTATCCTACCGATCCTTGACTTCGGCGATGTCATTTACAAAATAGCCTGCAACACTCTACTCAGCAGATTGGATGCAGTCTATTACAGTGCCATCCGTTTTGTCACCAAAGCCCCATATATTACCCACCACTGCGACCTGTATGGTCTCGTTGGCTGGTCCTCGCTACATATTCGTCGCCAAACCCACTGGCTCCAGGTCATCTATAAGTCTTTGCTCGGTAAAGCTCCGCCTTATCTCAGCTCACTGGTCACCATAGCAACACCCACCCGTCGCACGTGCTCCAGCAGGTATATTTCACTGGTCATCCCCAAAGCCAACACCTCTTTTGGCCGCCTTTCCTTCCAGTTCTCTGCTGCCAATGACTGGAACGAATTGAAAAAATCACTGAAGCTGGAGACTCATATCTCCCTCACTACCTTTAAGCATCAGCTGTCAGAGCAGCTTACCGATCACTGCACCTGTACACAGCCAATCTGTAAATAGCCCATCCAACCAACTACCTACCTCATCCCCATATTTGTTTTTGTTTTTCTGCTCACCAGTATTTCTACTTGCACATCCTCATCTGCACATATATCACTCCAGTGTAAATTGCTAAATTGTAATTACTTCGCCACTATTGACCTATTTATTGCCTTACCTCCTTACTTCATTTTGCACACACTGTATACAGATTTTTCTATTGTGTTATTGACTGTACGTTTGTTTATCCCATGTGTAACTCTGTGTTGTTGTTTTTGTCGCACTGCTTTGCTTTATCTTGGCCAGGTCGCAGTTGTAAATGAGAACTTGTTCTCAACTGGCCTACCTGGTTAAATAAAGGTGAAATTAAAATACATTTTTTTTTTTTTATGTCGATGTTCCAAAGGCAGTGGTTTGTATGCGTGGAGGCCTGGGGATGCTAAAAGTGTTTATGTTAATTAACGGTCAATTAACTTGAGACCGGCAGGCTTTACATGACAATAACCGGCTGACAAAATGTAATGACAGCCATAGCCCTAGTCATGACTGCATCACAATGTAAATTAAGGGTGGATTTGTTTCAATCCTGTGAACACACACGAGACACCCACATCAAACTATACCCGAAACCAACTCACGTTTGAATTCAGTCATGGCCGCTAGCAACAGAATAATAGGTGTACAGAGTGGTGATGGAGAGCGACAACTGGCAAAACACAGAGACCGCAACAGAAGATTAGGTGATGGAGAGCGACACACCAGACAAGACACAGAGACAGCAACAGAAGAATATGATATGATGAAGAGAGACACCAGAAGAACAGGCCATAAGAGGATAGACAAATGATACAATAACAAACAAGACACAGACAGCAACAGACAAGACACAGAGGGGGCAGATGGAGAGAGAACAGTGGAAGATTGCGCACCAAGTAGACTGTATTGCTTCAAGCTGCTCTATATATTATAATTTGTTTTGTTTATTTGCACAAATTATAACAGGTGTAATGTAAAACATGGTTTACAAAATATATGCAGGTGAGGTGAAAAAGTATGTGAAATTACTATTAAAACAATTGTTTACTTTTATACTTTTTCCGACCAGGACAGGAAGAGAGAGGAGGGTAGACAAGAGACAGGAACAGAAGAGAGCAGACAAGAGCGACAGCAACAGACGACACAGAGAAAGCTATGGAGAGAGACAGAGGAGAGAGGGAGCACACAGTAGACTGTATCAATTAAAGCTGCTCTATTAATTCCAATTACTGCAAAGTTTGTGTGTGTGTGTGTGCCGTGTGTTGTGGGTGTGTTATGTGTGTGTGTGTGTGTGTGTGTGTGTGTGTGTGTGTGTGTGTGTGTGTGTGCGCGCGCGTGTGAACGTGCGTTTTTTAAAACCTCTACAGGATCGTTGAGCTACTGTAGGCTAATGCGATTAGCATGAGGTTGTAAGTAACCAAAAAAATTCCCAGGACATAGACATATCTGATATTGGCAGAAAGCTTAAATTCTGGTTAATCTAACTGCACTGTCCAATTTACAGCAGCTATTACAGTGAAAGAATACCATGCTATTGTTTGAGGAGAGTGCACAGTTATGAACTTGATGAACTTGACTGCCCACATTTGGGCAGTCTTGATACAACATTTTGAACAGAAATGCAATGGTTCATTGGATCAGTCTAAAACATTGCACATACACTGCTGCCATCTAATGGCCAAAATCTAAATTGTGCCTTTGCTGGAATAATAGATTATGGCCTTTCTCTTGCATTTCAAAGATGATGGTACAAACAAATACAAAAGAACGCATGTTTTTTTCTTTTGTATTATCTTTTACCAGATCTCATGTGTTTTATTCTCCTACATTCATTTCACATTTCCACAAACTTCAAACTGTTTCCTTTCAAATGGTATCAAGAACATGCTTATCTTTGCTTCAGGTCCTGAGCTACAGGCAGTTAGATTTGGGTATGTCATTTTAGGCGAAAATTGAAAAAAAGTGGCGGATCCTTTGGCTCATTGGACAGGTCAGAGTCTATGTTTAAAGTTATTAAGTGGTATGGAGGTTTTTGGCAATACACTGTAGATATATGCGTTCCAGAATAGAGAGTAGAGAGTGTTTAAGAGTAGAGAAACCCACAGTAGCTACTGTAATTGAATACTGGCAGTGTCTGCTGTGGCTGGTGGGAAGGTGCAAGTTACCTGAAAAAGATTAAATCTCTCAATGTACAGCTTCTACCCTCAAGCCATAAGACTGCTGAACAATTAATCAAATGGCCACCTGGACTAATCACTTTACCCCTACAGTACCTACATGTACAAATTACCTCGACTAACCTGTACCCCTGCACATTGACTCAGTACCGGTACCCCCTGTATATAGCCTCATTATTGTTATTTTATTGTGTAACTTTTTATTTGTATAACATTTTTTTACTTTAGTTTATTTAGTAAATCCTTTCTTAACTCAATTTTTTTTAAACTGCATTGCTGGTTAAGGGCTTGTATGTAAACATTTCACGGTAAGGGCCACACTTGTTGTATTCGGCGCATCTGACTAATACATTTGATTTGATTTGATCTCTCAATGTTAATCTCAAAGTGAACCAAATTCATGAATTTAGCTGTTGAAATTCCTAACCTTGTCTATAGATGCTTTCATTTTACAAGTCAACAGAAATACAGCTGACGTGTTTGAGAGTTTGAGAGACTGTGCTGTAAAGAGAAACCATGATCGATGAATTGGAATCTCTGACCGTATGGATGCATTTCTAACTCTTCTCCACTAGATGGAAGAGTAGTACTCTTTATTAGCAGTGCTGGATCCATAGGCTGAATTGACCCGAACTGGCTTGTCTCAGATGCATACTGCTATGTAGTACCAATTCTATTTTATATATGTATCAGCTCAAAATCTATTGATTTCATAGTTTGGACCAGTATTTGTCAGTGCACTGGCCCTTGAAGGGTTAAACAATGACTAGTCCACCTCCAGCCTCAGCAATTGAGAATCACTGTCACATTTCACCAGACAGTACCAAGTGTTGGAAAACTTGTCAATAATCAACTGACTGGCTTTCTTGATGTATATGCTATAGTATGCAATCTGTTTTCCGCTCAGGTTATGGATGTGTCACTGCAACCTTAAAAGGTCCTCAATGATATCCCCATTGCCCTTGATTCTAAGCAATATTGTGCTGCTATTTTTATTGACTTGGCCAAAGCTTTTGATAGGGTAGACCATTTCATTCTTGTGGGCCGGTTAAGGAGTATTGGTGTCTCTGAGAGGTCTTTGGCCAGGTTTGCTAACTACCTCTCTCAAAGAGTGCAGTGTATAATGTCAGAAAATCTGCTGTCTCAGCCACTGCCTGTCACCAAGGGAGTACCCCAAGGCTCAAGCCTAGGCCCCACACTCTTCTCAATTTACATCAACAACATAGCTCAGGCAGTAGGAAGCTCCCTCATCCATTTATATGCAGATGATACAGTCTTATACTTAGCTGCCCCCCCGGATTTTGTGTTAAATGCTCTACAACAAAGCTTTCTTAGTGTCCAACAAGCTTTCTATACCCTTAACCTTGTTCTGAACACATCCAAAACAAAGGTCATGTGGTTTGGTAAGAAGAATGCCCCTCTTCCCACAGGTGTTATTACTACCTCTGAGGGTTTAGAGCTTGAGGTAGTCACCTCATACAAGTACTTGGGAGTATGGCGAGATGGTGCACTGTCCTTCTCTCAGCACATATTAAAGCTGCAGGCTAAAGTTAAATCTAGACTTGGTTTCCTCTATCGTAATCCCTCCTCATTCACCCCAGCTGCCAAACTAACCCTGATTCAGATGACCATCCTACCCATGCTAGATTACGGAGACATAATTTATAGATCGGCAGGTAAAGGTGCTCTCGAGCGTCTCTAGATGTTCTTTAACATTTAGCCATCAGATTTGCCACCAATGCTCCTTATAGGACACATCACTGCGCTCTATACTCCTCTGTAAACTGGTCATCTATGTATACCCGTCGCAAGACCCATTGGTTGATTCTTATTTATAACCCTCTCAGGCCTCACTCTCCCCTATCTGAGATATCTACTGCAGCCCTCATCCTCCACATATAACACCCGTTCTGCCAGTCACATTCTGTTAAAGGTCCCTAAAGCACACACATCCCTGGGTCGCTCCTCTTTTCAGTTTGCTGCAGCTAGTAACTGGAACGAGCTGCAACAAACACTCAAACTGGACAGTTTTATCTGAATCACTTCATTCAAAGACTCAATCATGGACACTCTTACTGACAGTTGTGGATGCTTTGCGTGATGTATTGTTGTCTCTACCTTCTTTCCCTTTGTGCTGTTGACAGTGCCCAATAATGTTTGTACCATGTTTTGTGCTGCTACCATGTTGTGTTGCTACCATGTTGTTGTTATGTTGTGTCGCTACCATACTGTGTTGTCATGTGTTGCTGCCTTGCTATGTTGTTGTCTTTAGGTCTCTCTTTATGTAGTGTTGTGTTGTCTCTCTTGTTGTGATGTATGTTTTGTCCTATATTTATATTGTGTTTTTTATTTATTTTTAATCCCAGGCCCCCGTCCCCGCAGGAGGCCTTTTGCCTTTTGGTAGGCCGCCATTGTAAATAAGAATTTGTTCTTAACTGACTTGCCTAGTTAAATAAAGGTTCAATAAACATTTTTTAAAAGTACCAGACCAGGTCTGTATCAACACCAACCGACTCTGATCTGGCAACAACAAGACATTTTAGGAAACACTTGAACGTCAATTGGCCATTTCTGTTTGACTGACTGTCTGACTGAATGAGAGACTGAAATGAAGAGCAAAAGTCTGATGATTACATTTACATTTAAGTCATTTAGCAGACGCTCTTATCCAGAGCGACTTACAAATTGATGATGACAATGGATGAGATTGTGAGATGTTTGTCTGTAGCTCGTGTGGCTGTCTAAAGGCCAAATTTGGAGTTCAATAGAAGCGTCTGGTCTGGTGCCCTGTTATGAAACAATCTGGCAGATACTGGAGAGACAGAGAGAGAGAGAGGGAGAGACAAACAGAGAGAGAGAGAGAGTAGTCCCACAGGCTGTTCCACAAATCTGTCTGGCTAGTTCAAAATGTTCCCTCGGAGGAATGCCACTGGCCCAATCTCTGCTGTTCCCTTCCATCGCAGTGAGGAGAGAGAGAGTAAACACCCACTGCGTGTCTCTCTCTCTCTCCTCAGTGTTAAGTGGCAGTAAATACGTTACATAAACTTGGACCTATCAAATTATCCCTGTTTATTATTTTGGGTAAACCATTTACGTAATTATAAGTCTGTGGGAGAAATATTGTATGTTCTAATTACTGTATGTTCTCCTGGAAATGTATTGGAGTCAACTCTGTTATTAAAATGTTTCAACCATTTAACCCTTGTGTGGTGTTCGGGTCTGTGAGACCCATTTTCAATGTTTAATGGGAAAAAAATGATACAATTAATACTTTTTTCAACCTGAGACTCATTGGCCTCATTTTCTGGACCCGAGGGTAATAAACGTGTGGGAAAGTGTGTGTGTGTAGGTGAAAACAAGTCAAAATGAAACAACAGTTTGCTATGTCTTCCTCTTCCCTGGGCCTGCTGTTTCAACTGGGCCTTCTGTTTCAACATAGCACCAAGAACCTGTCTGTCTCCCTGCCTGTCTGGCTGTCTACTGCTTTTCTCACAATCTTTACCATTTGTATTGTGTGAAAGTACACAATTTCTTGCTGGAACCTGCACAATGTTATTACAATACATTATTTCGATACATTGTAAAAATAAAAAAAAAGATCTGTATTTTCCCACACTCTACCCCAGCCAGGTGCAAATTGGGGGAGAGACACAACAAATAAATAGCTTTTCATGTGTGGCTCCTTACCTCAATCAATCAGTATGGCAAAAATAGTCTCTGCTCAGAGAGCCTTAGAAATAATTTTTGCAGAGAGAGAAGCTAGTATGGAAGGAACGTCTTCTACTTTGGAAGATGAAGAATTTTCAGAATATGAGGATCATGTCTCTGTCAATTCAGAGTCTGACAGTGAGTTGGAAGAAGAGGATGAGATTGACCCTCAGCCAGCCCCAGGACCAGCCAGTCAGCAGCCAGCCCCAAGACCAGCCCATCAGCAACCAGCCCATCAGCAACCAGCTCATCAGCAGCCTGCAGGAGGAAAAATATGGATGTAAAAAAATTGTGAAATTGAATTGCTCAAGGAATGAGCCACACCGCATGGCTGCCAATGTGATAAGGATGCAACCAAGGCCGACGCAGATGGCAGCTACTTATGTGTAGGGCATAATTTCTTATTTTGAACTGTTCATCCCAGACACCATCCAGATAATCATTCTGGACTGCACTAATTTGGAGGGAAGGTGTGTTTTTGGAGAGAGATGGAAGGAGATGGACCAAACTCATTTACATGCATACTTTGAGGTTCTTATCCTTGCTGGTGTTTTCAGATCCAATGGGGAATCCACAGAATCCCTGTGGGATGCAGAAACTGGCAGAGAACTTTTCAGTGCAACAATGTCTCTGGAAAACTTTCACATTATTTCCAGGATTATCTGCTTTGATAACCAAGACACCAGACCAGCTCCGCGGCAGAGAGACAAGCTATCTGCAATCAGGTCAGTGTGGGACAAGTGGGTAGACCACCTTCCCCTGTTTTACAACGCTGTGTCCAATGTTACTGTTGATGAGCAGCTTATGCCATTTAGGGGCTGCTGCCCCTTCAGGCAGTAGATACCTTCTAAACCCGCAAAATATGGAATCAAGATCTAGGCTGCCTGTGATGCTGCTTCATCATATGAATGGAACTTGCACGTGTATACGGGGAAGCTAGATGGAGGATGCCCTGAGAAGAACCAAGGGATGCGGGTTGTCCTGGACGTGACCCTGAGACTACGTGGCCACAACATCACATGCGGTAACTTTTTTACTTCACACAAGCTGGGACAGGAGCTCCTCAAGAGGAAGCTGAAGATGGTAGGAATAGTGCCAAAAAACAAGCCAGTGCTCCCAACTCAGCTTTTGAATACACGGAACATGCCTATTAATTCCTCTAAGTTTGTGTTCACGGCCGACATGTCCCAAGCGTCCTACATGCCAAAAAAAGGCAAAAATGTGGTTCTCATGAGTACGCTGCATAGGGATGGGCGAATCTGTGGCCAGGAACATTAAAAAACAGAAATCTAAATGGATTACAATGCAACAAAGGGAGGGGTGGACAATTTACAAGCTGTTGACTGGCTACAACTGCACAAGAAGAACCCTACGCTGGCCACTTGTGATATTCTTCAACATCTTGGACATCTCAGTGTACAACACGTTTGTCATCTGGAATGCATGGAACCCAGATTGGAACAGAGGGAAGCTCCAGAGGAGACACCTCTTTCTCGAGGAGCTGGGTAAGACCTAAAATCCAGAGGAGGCAACATTTCCCAAGGACCCCAGCTTCTGCAGCCACCGTGAGGAGAATTCAGGAGGAGGATGCTGGTGCCCCATCCGCCCGAACCACAGAACCAACAACTCCAATATCAGAAGTAAGTGTGAGTGATGTTGTTGCATGTGTGTATGTCTGACTCTGCTAACTTGGGCTGCTGTAACTATATACAGTTGAAGTCGGAAGTTTACATACACTTAGGTTGGAGTCATTAAAACTCGTTTTGCAACCACATCACCAATTTTTTATTTTTTTTATTTTTTTATCCCCTTTTCTCCCCAATTTTCGTGGTATCCAATCGCTAGTAATTACTATCTTGTCTCATCGCTACAACTCCCGTACGGGCTCGGGAGAGACGAAGGTCGAAAGCCATGCGTCCTCCGAAGCACAACCCAACCAAGCCGCACTGCTTCTTAACACAGCGCGCCTCCAACCCGGAAGTCAGCCGCACCAATGTGTCGGAGGAAACACCGTGCACCTGGCCCCCTTGGTTAGCGCGCACTGCGCCCGGCCCGCCACAGGAGTCGCTGGAGCGCAATGAGACAAGGATATCCCTACCGGCCAAACCCTCCCTAACCCGGACGACACTAGCCCAATTGTGCGTCGCCCCACGGACCTCCCGGTCGCGGCCGGTTGCGACAGAGCCTGGGCGCGAACCCAGAGACTCTGGTGGCGCAGCTAGCACTGCGATGCAGTGCCCTAGACCACTGCGCCACCCGGAGGCCCCCACATCACAAATTTTTGTTAACAAACTATAGTTTTGGCAAGTCGGTTAGGACATCTACTTTATGCATGACACAAGTAATTTTTCCAACAATTGTTTACAGACAGATTACTTCACTTATAATTCACTGTATCACAATTCCAGTGGGTCAGAAGTTTACATACACTAAGTTGACTGTGCCTTTAAACAGCTTGGGAAATTCCAGAAAATGATGTCATGGCTTTAGAGTTTTGAGTTTTCAATTGAGGGTGTACTGTGGACGTATTTCAAGGCCTACCTTCAAACTCAGTGCCTTTGCTTGCATCATGGGAAAACTAGAAATCAGCCAAGACCTCAGAAAGAAAATTGTAGACCTCCGCAAGTCTGGTTCATCCTTGGCAATGTCCAAACGGCTAAAGGTACCACGTTCACCTGTACAAACAATCGTACGCAAGTATAAACACCATGGGACCACGCAGCCGTCAACCGCTCAGGAAGGAGACGCATTCTGTCTCCTAGAGATGAACGTACTTTGGTGCGAAAAGTGCAATTAATCCCAGAACAACAGCAAAGGACTTGTTGAAGATGCTGGAGGAAACAGGTACAAATGTATCTATATCCACAGTCAAACGAGTCCTATATCAACATAACCTGAAAGGCGCTTAGCAAGGAAGAAGCCACTGCTCCAAAACCGGCATAAAAAGCCAGACTACGGTTTGCAACTGCACATGGGGACAAAGATCGTACTTTTTGGAGAAATGTCCTCTGGTCTGTTGAAACAAAAATAGAACTTTTTGCCTAAATGACCATACATTATGTTTGAGGAAAAAGGGGAGGGCTTGCAAGCCGAAGAACATCGTCCCCAACCGTGAAGCACGGGGGTGGCAGCATCATGTTGTGGGGGTGCTTTGCTGCAGGAGGGACTGGTGCACTTCACAAAATAGATTGCATTATGAGGAAGGAAAATGATGTGGATATATTGAAGCAACATCTCAAGACATCAGTCAGGAAGTTAAAGCTTGGTCGCAAATGGGTCTTCCAAATGGACAATGACCCCAAGCATACTTCCAAAGTTGTGTCGAAATTGCTTGACAACAAAGTCAAGGTATTGGAGTGGCCATCACAAAGCCCTGATCTCAATCGTGTCAAATGTGTGGGCAGAACTGAAAAGGAGGCCTACAAACCTGACTCAGTCACACCAGCTCTGTCAGGAGGAATGGGCCAAAATTCACCCAACTTATTGGGGGAAGCTTGTCGAAGGCTACCCAAAACGTTTGACCCAAGTTAAACAATTTAAAGGCAATGCTACCAAATACTAATTGAGTGTGTGTAAACGTCTGACCCACTAGGAATATGATGAAAGAAAGAAATGCTGAAATAAATCATTCTCTCTACTATTATTCTGACATTTCACATTCTTAAAATAAAGTGGTGATCCTAACTGACCTAAGACATGGAATTTTTACAAGGATTAAACGTCACGAATTGTGAGAAACTGAGTTTAAATGTATTTGGCTAAGGTATATGTAAACTTCCGACTTCAACTGTACTGTATGTGAGTGAGTGAGATGTTAGTAAAATTCCTGAACCAAGTGTTTTCATCATTCTAGATTGCAGCCGGGAGCAACAAGAAGAAGCACTGCAATGTGTGTGAACCCAAGAAGAACAGGAAGACACAGTACATGTGCATCAAGTGCAATAAATACATTTGCTCCACACACACAGTAAAACTCTTCTTTTTTTTATCACATTTTATCAAAAGAAGCGAATAATGCTTTTATTGATAAATGTGATCTAGCAGAGGTAAATGGCAAATGTTAACCATGTATGCTGTCAATATTGCTTGTAATATATATAAGTCAACATCTAAGTATGAACTATTATGTATTTTTATGTAAATTGTAATAATAATGTTGTGGGTCCATCAGACCCGCGAACATTTGGTGAATAACAAAAACATGAACACCACACAAGGTTTAAAAAGGGTTGCCCTTTCATCTCAGAGGGTCAAAGGTCAAATAAGGGGTGCTTATATTTGTCCTGTTTCACACATGGACAAGCATGTAACCTGTACAAGTGTTTGGTGTGAAATAGAAATGTGTTTTTCACCTCCCTCTGATTCAAACCTTCTTGGTAAATAGTATGATCGACAGCTTCATCATGAGGTATTTTAACTCAGGCAAGTAGAACCTTCGAGACTTCCTTAAAATTAGAGATCATGCACCAGCTATTGTTAACAAAGAGAGACACACCTCCCCCCTTGAGCTTACCAGAAGGTGTCATTCTGTCCTGCCGATGCATATAAAAAAAAATGTGGACACCTACTCGTTGAACATCTCATTCCAAAATCATGGGCATTAATATGGAGTTGGTCCCCCCTTTGCTGCTATACTCTTCTGCGAAGGCTTTTCACGAGATATTGGAACATTGCTTCAGGGACTTGCTTCCATTCAGTCACAAAAGCATTAGTGAGGTCAGGCACTGATGTTGGGTGATTAGGCCTGGCTCCCAGTCAGTGTTCCAACTCATCCCAAAGGTGTTCGATGGGGTTGAGGTCAGGGCTCTGTGCAGGCCAGTCAAGTTCTTCCACACCGATCTTGACAAACCATTTATGTATGGACCTTGCTTTGTGCATGGGGGCATTGTCATGCTGAAACAGGGGCCTTTCACAAGCTGTTGCCATAAAGCTGGAAGCACAGAAGTGTCTAGAATGTCATAGTATGCTGTAGCGTTAAGATTTCCCTTCACTGGAACTAAGGGGCTTAGCCCGAACCATGAAAAACAATCCCAGACCATTCTTCCTCCTCCACCAAACTTTACAGTTTGCACTATGCATTTGGCCAGGTAGCGTTCTCCTGGCATCTGCCAAACCCAGATTTGTCCTGTAGGACTGTCAGATGGTGAAGTGTGAGTCCAATGGCGTAGAGCGTTACTCCACTCCAGCCAATGCTTGGCATTGTGCATGGTGATCTTAGGCTTGTGTGTGGCTGCTCGGCCATGGAAACCCATTTAATTAAGCTCCCGACGAACAGTTATTGTGCTGACCTTGCTTACAGAGGCAGTTTGGAACTCGGTACTAAGTGTTGAAACTGGGTACAGACGATGTTTACGCGCTACGCGCTTCAGCACACTGCTGTCCAGTTCTGTGAGCTTGTGTGGCCTACCACTTTGTGGCTGAGCCGTTGTTCCTCATAGACGTTTCCACTTCACAATAACAGCACTTACAGTTGACCAGGGCAGCTCTAGCAAGGCAGAAATTTGAACTGACTTGTTGGAAAGGTGGCATCCTATGACGGTGTCACGTTAAAAGTCACTGAGGTCTTCAGTACAGGCCATTCTACTGCCAATGTTTGTCTATGGAGATTGCATGGCTGTGTACTTGATTTTATACACCTGTCAGCAAGGGTGTGGCTGAAATAACCAAATCCACTCATTTGAAGGGGTGTCCACATACTTTTGTATATATAGTGTACTTGTGTAAAGAATAAGGGAGCCTGGTTTGACAGACAGCGATGAGAAACAGAGATTCTTCTGACAGACTGGAGATTTCTGAAAGATAACTTGAAAGAAGTTGAACTTGTTCAGCCACGACTCCGAGAAACATAGGATACTACAGTTCTTCAGGTCCAGTTGATAGGATAGTCTCGAACGGAGATCGTCGAGTACCTTCTCCAGTGACTGTACGTTCCACAATAGAACGCAGAGTAGAGGTGGTTTATCTACTTGCCAACGTAGTTTCGTCAAGGTGCCTGCACGTCGGCCTCTCGGGGAGTCTCGGGGATTAGGGCCTGGTCCATGGTGAGTAGTGTGTCCTGCGCTGCCGACTCGTTGTAGTAGAAATCTTCATCCAAATCGAGGTTAGTTATCGCTGTTCTGATGTTCAGAAGCTCTTTTCAGTTAGAGGAAACAAACAAAAAAAAAAATAGCAGAATTGTTCAGGAACCCGTAAAACGGCAGCTATCCATTCCAGACCCATTCTCCACAAAATAGCTGTTTGTGTGTGTGTCTGTGTCACACTGTCACATAAGCAGTCCTGTTACTTCCTCCATAACTCATATTATTGCTAGTCTCCAAACTATCCCACTAACCCCTAACCTCACACAGGCCATAAGATTAGGGCCCTTTCAATGAGGTCACCCCTCCCCCGAGGTACAACAATGGTCCAGTGTAGGCCCAACCCAGAGTAGATCTCATACACAGATAGTAGGGACAGCCTTGGCGTCAAGAGCGTAGGTTTGCGTTAGATATTGGGGGGGTCAGGGGGTTCCGGTGCACCCTCCAGAGATTTTTCTGTTTTAGATAGCTGTGAAATGGTTGTTTCTAGTGATTTCTGAAGGGAAAATACATCCCAAAATGTCCTGATATACCCCAATCACAACTGAAACACCAATATTTTTCTATATGACTTAAACTGTGTTCTAACTATTAACAGTTCAGAAAGGCACCACCACACCCCTTCTTTAACTACAGATGGCAACATGGTTCAATCTGCTTTGTGTCATTGTTGAGCAATAGTTCCAATCTGTCTGCGATGTAAATTGCTGTTCGGCCTCCCGAGTGGCGCAGTGGTCTAAGGCACTGCATCGCAGTTGCTAGCTGTGCCACTAGAGATCCTGGTTCGAGTCTAGGCTCTGTCGCAGCCGGCCGCGACCGGTAGACCTATAGGGCGGCGCACAATTGGCCCAGCATCGTTCGGGTTAGGGGAGGGTTTGGCCGGAAGGGATGTCCTTGTCCCATCGCGCTCTAGCAACTCCTGTGGCGGGCCGGGCGCATGCACGCTGACACAATCGGCAGGTGTACTGAGTTTCTACGACACATTGGTGTGGCTGACTTCTGGGTTAAGCAGGCATTCTGTCAAGAAGCAGTGCGGCTTGGTTGGGTTGGGTTTCGGAGGACACATGGCTCTCGACCTTTGCCTCTCCCGAGTCTGTATGGGAGTTTCAGTGATGAGACAAGACCGTAACTACCAATTGGATACCGCGAAATTGGGGAGAAAAAGGGGTAAAAGTAAAAAAATATATAATAATGGCTGTTCAACTTACTTTACCAGACTGCCCTATAACTCAAATTCCAGGGGTTCCCAACCCAATTTTGATATCTGAAAATTCTCGCGAACCCAACCATGTGAAAAAAGGATGGGGCTTTCGAGACAACTGAGAACTTGGAAAAATACGAGGTCAAATAATGACGTCAGTGATCTTCAGGTTGGAAAGTCAGAGCTCTAGAAAGAGACCTGAGTTCCCGAGTTGTAATTCCGAGTTGGATGACTGTTCAAAACAATTTTTCCCAGTTGGAGCTAGTTTTTTCCCCCAGTTGTCTAGAACACACTGAAGTCGGAGATTTCCGAGTTCCCAGTTGTTTTGAACGCGGCATTAATTAACGCTCAGAGGCAGACTGCAGGGTATTCCCTTTGAGTCAGGAACCAAAACTCCTCTGTAGTGTCCCGTGAATGCATTCGGTCACATGACAACTCAAGCAACTGTTTAATTTCATTTACCGCCATGTCACAGTCAAACAGATTGGGAAGTAAGTTCCAAAGTGCTCTTCCATTGTGAATGACAGCAGTTCCTCTCTCAATGCGAAAAATATTTCCAACACTCCCCCTCGATAACCACCAAGCCTCGGTATGAAATAGAACATTGTCATACTCTGATCCCATATCTCCACATAGTTTTGCGAACAGGCGTGTGTGCTGTGGATGTGGTTTGATGTAGTTTACAATCTAAGTTAGCTGCTACAGTATATCTCCGAGTTCTGTGCCTCAGCTCTTTTCCCGCCAGTGCCTTCGATGTATCATACAACGCATCCATATGGCAGAGGGAGACACATTCATAACTAGAGTGCAGAGGCTGGCCTGCTGTCCTACCATAGATGGAGACCCATCTGTGTAAAAGCCCGCCATTCGATCCCATGGAATCGTTTTTTTGTAAAAATATAGCCACGCTCACACTGAGCATCCCCTGTGATTGTGATGTGTTGTTGTCTCACCTAGCTATCTTAAGATTAATGCACTAATTGTAAGTCGCTCTGGATAAGAGTGTCTGCTAAATGACAAAAATGTAAATGTACGCACAGTATGCAAGGCAAATAGCTTTTCAGGACCATATTAAAGCTTAGGCCAGGGATGGGCAACTGGTGGGCCGAAGACCTCACCAATTTGACGGGTTCTCAATTTACTTTTGAGAGTTAGAATAATAGCATACAGAAGGTGCAATTTTGAAAATGCGATTGTGCATCAGCAGTCATTCAATTAGCCCATGTCAGCATTTTTTCCCGACTGGTTAGTCTAGCGGCAAGCTATCTAAACTTGTAGCATGGTCGAATTACTGACTGGGGTATGACCCATTGATCATCAGTTATCATTATAAAAAACTGCAGACATTTTACCACCACCGAATGGTAAAATATGTAGAATTGCAGGAAATTTGCTATAAATCTGCTAACGTTCCTGTCAAACCGATGCAAAATGAGTAGGGGGGGGGGGGGGTGATAAGTACTAAATGAAGACAGTAGTAAGCACTGATTAATACAACCATAGCAAGTTTCCTGTGCAAACATAACAATTTGAACCGATTTTAGGTGAATTGATTGAGGATACTCTTGGGTTAACTTATTCCACTCCTTTAGGGGAAAGAAACATTATTTGGCCACCTGATGGGAAAGGTCATATAAAGCTTTGTCACGACTTCTACGAAGTCGTTGCCTCTCCTTGTTCGGGCGGTGTTCGGCGGTCGACGTCACCGGCCTTCTAGTCATCATCGATCCATTTTTCATTTTCCATTGGTTTTGTCTTGTCTTCCCACACACCTGTTGTCAATCCCATTCATTACCTATTGTGTATTAAGTCCTTGTTCCCCTCATGTGTTTGTCAGAGATTGTTTTATGTCAAGTGTTGTTTCTGGTTGTATAGGTGCGCGACGGGTCCTCGTACCCATGTTTATTTTATGTATGTATATTTTCGTGTTTGGAGCATGTTAAGTGGACATTTATTAAAAGTCTCCATTTACACTCCGTCTAACTCTCCTGCGCCTGACTTCCCTGCCACCTATACACACGACCCTGACAGAATCTCTGACCAACTATGAAGTCAGCAGGAGGAGGCACTTCGCTCATGGAGGTAGAGAACGCGTCATGGAACAAGAGGAGAAGATTGACAGTCTGAGCGCTGCCATGGATCGCATTGTCCAGAATATGGACCGCTGGGAGAGACGGGGAGCTTTTCCAGCACCTCCACCACCTGGAATTCCTTTGAACGCTTTTCTCCTCCTGAACATAACGGATCCATTTATCCCTACCCACGGGATACAATGGAGATACTGCCAGCTGCCAGGGTTTTCTCCTAAAACTGAACTTGTATCTAGCCACGGTCTCTCCAGTACCATCAGACCGTGAGAAAAGTTCCGCCTCGTCTCATGCCTCACCGGGAAAGCCCTGGAGTGGCCAACGCTGTGTGTGGAGAGATGCGGCGTTGGACCATTTTGAGGAGTTCATCCGCCATTTCCGGAAGGTATTCGACCACCCTCCGAAGGCAGAGCAGCGGGTGAGCTCCTCTATCATCTGAGGCAGGGGACGAGGAGTGCACAGGAGTTCGCTTTGGAGTTTAGGACTTTGGCTGCCGGCGCTGGATGGAGCGACAGGCCCTGATCGACACTACCGTTGTAGTCTACGCGAGGACGTCCGTCGGAGCTGGCCTGTAGAGACACCATCCTCAACTTCGACCAGCTGGTGGACATGTCCATCAGGCTGGACAACATGCTGGCTACTCGTGGACGTCTAGATCGGGGTCTGGTTGTTCCATCCTCCCGCACTCTCTCTCCGAACTATGGAATTGGGAGGGATGGTGCGCAGGGAGATCGGAGGGGGTTCCCGCTCGAGCACCATCTATGATCGCAGAGATCACACTGCTGATCGGTGCCGGTTGGTTCCTCTGGGAATAGAGAAGGCAGGCAGGGCACTCTGGCATCACCCCAGGTGAGTAGGCACCATACTCATCCAGAGCCCTCTGCTGCACTTATGTTTGTCTCTGTCACTTTTCCGGATTTTTCCCTGCATTCCCAGTATAAGGCGCTAGTAGATTCAGGCGCGGCTGGGAATTTCATTAATACAAATTTAGCTCATAGTTTAGGGATTCCTATTGTTTCTGTGGATATGCCTTTCCCTATTCATGCCTTAGATAGTCGACCAATAGGGTCAGGGTTTATCAGGGAGGTCACCGCACCTTTGTCTATGATAACGCAGGAGGGTCACAAGGAGAAGATTAGTCTTTTCCTTATTGATTCCCCTGCGTATTCTGTGGTGCTAGGCCTACCCTGGTTAACTGATCATAACCCACTGTTTCTTGGCCACAGAGGGCTCTCACGGGGTGGTCGCGGAGTGCTCAGGTAGGTGTGTAGGGGTTTCCATTGTGGCTACTAGGTGGAAAGTCCAGACCAGGTCTCCACCGTGCGCATTCCCCAGAATATGCCGATTTGGCACTCGCCTTCTGTAAAAAGAAGGCGACTCAATTACCACCCCATCGACAGGGGGATTGTGCGATAGATCTCCTGGTAGACGCTGCATATCCCAGGAGTCACGTGTATCCCCTGTCGCAAGCGGAGACAGTGGCTATGGATACATATATCTCTGAATCCCTGCGTCAGGGGTTCATTCAGCCATCCATTTCACCCGCCTCTTCGAGTTTCTTTTTTGTGAAGAAGAAGGATGGCGGTTTACGCCCGTGCATTGATTATCGAGATCTCAATAAAATCACGGTAAAATATAGTTACCCGCTACCTTTGATCAATAGTGTTATGGAGTCAATGCGCGGGGCACGCTTCTTCACAAAATTGGATCTCAGGAGTGCGTACAATCTGGTGCGTATTAGGAAGGGTGATGAGTGGAAGACGGCATTTAGCACCACCTCAGGTCATATGAGTACCTGGTCATGCCATATGGGTTGATGAATGCTCCATCAGTCTTCCATCATTTGTCGATGAGATCTTCAGGGACATGCACGGGCAGGGTGTAGTGGTGTATATCGATGATATTTTGATATACTCTGCTACACGCGCCGAGCATGTGTCCCTGGTGCGCAGGGTGCTTGGTCGCCTGTTGGAGCATGATCTATATGTCAAGGCTGAGAAATGCTTGTTCTTCCAACAATCCATCTCCTTCCTAGGGCATCAGATTTCCACTTCAGGAGTGGAAATGGAGAGCGACCGCATTACAGCCGTGCGTAATTGGCCGACTCCAACCACGGTAAAGGAGGTGCAGCGTTTTTTAGGGTTTGCCAATTACTACCGGAGATTTAAATCCGGGGTTTTGGTCAGGTTGCAGCTCCCATTACCTCACTGCTAAAGGGGGGACCGGTGCGCTTGCAGTGGTCGGCCGAGGCGAATAGGGCTTTTGGTCAACTGAAGGCTCTGTTTACCTCGGCGCCTGTGTTGGCTCATCCGGATCCCTCTTTGCCATTCATAGTAGAGGTGGACGCATCCGAAGCTGGGATAGGAGCAGTGCTCTCTCAGCGTTCGGGTGTGCCACTGAAGCTTCGCCCCTGTGCTTTCTTTTCGAAGAAGCTCAGCCCGGCGGAGCGAAACTATGATGTGGGGGACCGAGAGCTGTTAGCTGTCGTAAAAGCCTTGAAGGTGTGGAGGCATTGGCTTGAGGGGGCTAATCACCCTTTTCTCATCTGGACTGACCACCGCAATCTGGAGTACATCCGACAGGCGAAGAGACTAAATCCTCGCCAGGCAAGGTGGGCCATGTTTTTCACTCGTTTTGTGTTTACTCTTACTTACAGACCAGGCTCCCAGAATGTCAAGGCAGACGCATTGTCTCGGCTGTATGACACAGAGGAGCGGCCCATGGATCCCACTCCCATACTCCCAGCTTCGTGTTTGGTGGCGCCGGTAGTGTGGGAGCTGGACGCGGACATTGAGCGGGCGTCACGTGCAGAGCCCTCTCCTCCTGAGTGTCCAGCTGGTCGTCTGTACGTTCCGTCTGCTGTCCGCGACCGATTGATCTATTGGGCTCACACGTCACCCTCCTCTGGTCATCCTGGGATAGGTCGGACGATGCGCTGTCTTGATGGGAGGTACTGGTGGCCCACTTTAGCTAAGGACGTGAGGATTTATGTTTCCTCCTGTTCGGTATGCGCCCAGTGCAAGGCTCCTAGACACCTGCCTAGAGGTAAGCTTCTACCTTTACCCGTTCCTCAACGGCCGTGGTCGCACCTGTCAGTGGATTTTTTGACTGATCTTCCACCTTCACAGGGTTACACCACGATCCTGGTCGTTGTGGATCGGTTCTCGAAGTCCTGTCGTCTCCTCCCTTTGCCTGGTCTCCCTACGGCCTTACAAACTGCAGAGGCCCTGTTTACACATGTTTTCCGGCACTATGGGGTGCCTGAGGATATAGTGTCTGATCGGGGTCCCCAGTTCACGTCAAGGGTCTGGAAGGTGTTCATGGAACGTCTGGGGATCTCGGTTAGTCTWACCTCAGGTTTTCACCCCGAGAGTAATGGGCAGGTGGAGAGAGTTAACCAGGATYTGGGCAGGTTTCTGCGGTCCTATTGCCAGGACCGGCCGGGGGAGTGGGCGAAGTTCGTGCCCTGGGCAGAGATGGCCCAGAACTCGCTACGTCACTCCTCCACTAACCTTACCCTAATACACATTGGAAAGGAGTATCAGCCGGTTCTGGCTCCTTGGCATCAGAGTCAGACCGAAGCTCCTGCGGTGGACAATTGGTTTCTGCACGCTGAGGAAACCTGGGAGGCAGCCCACGTCCACCTTCAGCGTGCCATAAGGCGCCAGAAAATTGGCGCAGACCGTCGCCGCAGTGAGGCCCCGGTGTTCGCACCAGGGGACAGGGTCTGGCTCTCGACCCGAAACCTGCCCCTCCGCCTGCTCTGCCGGAAGCTGGGTCCGCGGTTTGTGGGGCCGTTTAAAGTCCTGAGGAGAGTGAACGAGGTATGTTATAGGTTACAACTGCCCACTAATTACCGTATTAACCCCTTGTTCCATGTGTCTCTCCTCAGGCCGGTGGTGGCTGGCCCGCTCCAGGAGGCTGAAGTGCGTGAAGTTCCTCCGCCTCCTCTAGACATCGAGGGGGTCCCGGCGTACTCTGTTCGATCCATTTTGGATTCGAGACGTCGGGCGAGGGGCCTTCAGTACCTCGTGGACTGGGAGGGGTACGGGCCGGAGGAGAGATGCTGGGTTCCGGTGGAGGATGTTTTAGATCCTTCCATGTTAAAAGAATTCCACCGCCTCCATCCGGATCGCCCTGCACCTCGCCCTCCGGGTCGTCCCCGAGGCCGGTGTCGACGCGCTGCTGGAGCCGCGCGTCAGGGGGGGGGGGTAATGTCACGACTTCTACCGAAGTCGTTGCCTCTCCTTGTTCGGGCGGTGTTCGGCGGTCGACGTCACCGGCCTTCTAGCCATCATCGATCCATTTTTCATTTTCCATTGGTTTTGTCTTGTCTTCCCACACACCTGTTGTCAATCCKATTCATTACCTATTGTGTATTTAASRCTCTGTTTCCCCTCATGTGTTTGTCAGAGATTGTTTTATGTCAAGTGTTGTTTCTGGGTGTATAGGTGCGCGACGGGTCCTCGTACCATGTTTATTTTATGTATGTATATTTTCGTGTTTGGAGCATGTTAAGTGGACAATTATTAAAAGTCTCCATTTACACTCCGTCTAACTCTCCTGCGCCTGACTTCCCTGCCACCTATACACACGACCCTGACAAGCTTTGAACTGGAACATGAACACAGCTCATCTTTGGGACACAAGGTATGAAAAGAGCAGACAATGTTGATTTGATTGAATTAATATCTCTCATTGCAAAGACCTAATTTTGGGACATAAATTACTGTAACACACTGTCTTGTGCTTATAGGCTATATGCTATGCAAACAGTTTTTCTAATGTGAGCTGTTTTCTGAAAACCCCAGGTGTGTTCAGACAGAGATTCTGAGGTTCCAGTTTTTGATCATAACCACTTCACTTCCTAGTCTGAACAAAAAGTCCTCTTGAAATGACTGGCTTTTTCTCACAGCGTGTGGTCGCAGCTGGCTGTATTGTTTCCCACTCTCGTCCTCCGGGTAGAGAGACAGGGAGAGAAGGCCACGCTACAGGTACACACATGAAAGGAGTGCAATTATACCCATGTTTCCTTAAAACGTTGTGTTCACTGCTCTGCTTTGTAAGGCGCTGTTTGGCTGTTTGAACGTTGTTTATAGGTGCGATTTGTATAATTGAGCAGAAACAACTGATGATTACTGATTTTCAAGGTCTTGAGACATGGCAACATTTTCAGTGACAACTTATTAACCAAAAATCTGACATTGTTTTTCTATTGGAACTTGTTTGTGCTTTTAGATGGTTGAAAGAAATCTGATGACACATTGGAAATTCAACTTAACTTTTGGCAGTCTTTTTGAGTGGGTGAATATAGGTTGTAATCTCATTGATCAACATCAACCAAATATTACCCAATTATCCACAATGAAATGATGTAGTATGCCCAGTGGGTTGGATTCCAAGCTGCTGCTGATGCTGATTATGACGAAGATGGTGATGGTGATGATAACGATGATGACAATGGTGATAATGATGATGACGATGATGATGTCATTGATGATGACGCTATGATAGCAACCACAACAGAGAACTGCATTATTAAGCCAATAAACTCTCCCAGCAGGCATGAGATCTTCCATCAACAGAAGTCAAATGTAAAGATCACCAATGTATCCATAAGATATCATTATAAGCTGTTGTTGTACGTAAAACAGATACTCTTATCGCTAATATAATTTTCCAAACATGAGTGGTTTCTGTGCAATCCCACTACATTAAACACTGTACACTGCAGCCTCAGTCAAGCATACCATACCTACACTGTCACAAAGGGTTTATGAATCACTACTAAACAGCATATGCCTTAGGAGGACAGCGGACATATGACATGACATACTATGATCAATGACATGACATCAGCTCCTGGGTAGTGGATGGGACATCACGTCATATCACATATTATATGCAGCCAACTGTCAGAAAGCAGTACTTTGTGAATGTAAATCATTCATATATGGCTCCTGTTGAGTGACTGTGACACCACGTGGCTATAAAAGATCAAGTGTGAGTTATGTCTGGTGATTTTACATTTAAATGTAAGTCATTTAGCAAACGCTCGTATCCAGAGCGACTTACAGTAGTGAGTGTATACATTTTTGTACAGTTTTTTTCATACTGGTGATGTTGACATACTTCAAAGACCGTAAATACTGTAAATTCTACATCAAATGGCATTTGGCTGTTTTGAATATGGAATGTAGTGGAGAAGTTTTGTCCTTCTCATTAGGGTAGATTTTGCACATATCATAACGGTTAAGAATGATAATGGTTACGAATGAGAAAACTGTTTGTCTCACAGTAAAGTATGTATCTAGGCGCTTTTGTGGTACAGGTGGGTAATTATGCAGGAGGCATTCATTCTATGAAGGAACTCTGTTCTATGAGAGAAAGGTAATCATCTCACTACTTGCTGATTGCTTCTTTTTTGTATTTACTCATGCCACATTTACTAAAGAGATCAATATCCTCCCCAAACCCGGTCTCCGAGTCTCTGATGTACTGTACATGATTGATAGTCATCCTCCTATCCCAGAAGGTAAATCGTTCCAGGTGTGCAGCCTGACCCTGTATTCCTCCTAAGGGTGGTCTACATTTGAATGTTGAGAGCCAAGCAAGTTGACACATTTGCATTGTAACATATTGTAGGGAATTCCCCACACTATCCTTGACTGACCTTCCCATTACCCAATCCCCATCCAACATTACCCAGTCCCTGTGTAACATAGGGAGGATTGCATACCATTAAGTGCTTATCTACACTGAGTGTATAATACATTAGGAACACCTTCCTAATATTGAGTTGCGCTCACGTTTGCCCTCAGAACAGCCTCAATTCGTCGGAGTATGGACTCTACAAGGTGTTGAAAGCATTCCACAGGGATGCTGGCCAATGTTGACTCCAATGCTTACCACAGTTGTGTCAAGTTGGTTGGATGTCCATTGGGTGGTGGACCATTCTTGATATACATGGGAAACTGTTGAGCGGGAAAAAGCATTGCAGTTCTTGAAACACTCAAACCGGTGTGCCTGGCACCTTCTACCATACCCCGTTCAAAGGCACTTACATCTTTTGTCTTGCCAAATCACCCTCTGAATGGCACACATGCACAATCATTGTCTCAATTGTTTCAAGGCTTAAAAATCCTCCTTTAACCTGTCTCTTCCCCTTCATCTACACTGATTGAAGTGGATTTAACAAGTGACATCAATAAGGGATCARAGCTTTCACCTGGATTCACCTGATCAGTCTATGTCATGGAAAGAGCAGGTGTTCCTAATGTTTGTACTCTCAGAGTATATTCTACTATTCAAATGTTTTATTCAGACATCTCGATTCTACGGTCACCTGGTTACAGTCTAATTACATCAGCGTGGTGGCGAATTTCCTAGCTGTGTTCCAAAACGCACCCTATTCCCTATGTAGTGCAGTACATAAGGAATAGGGTGCCATTTGGGACGCATGTCCTGAGTGTCACCCCCCTACCGCAGCTCCCCTTTGTTACAGTAGTTACAGTCTTTATAATGGCTATTGTTTATTATTCAGTCAGTGACTTCCTCATGTATATTTAATGAGCATCAGACTAATTTTATTATCACTGGAAATGGTTCAGGGGTGGTAAATCCACACCCGCGTTCTCCTAATGTATTTAATTATGGGTGATTTATCATGGCATATTAATTATTGATAAAAAGGCGATGTGGTGTGCAGTCAATGAGGTGCAGAGAAATGGAGCCCAGGTGATGAAAGGACCCAAATATAATGTCAAATGAGACATAGATGGCACCGTCTCGCAGGAAATACATCCTTACCTGTCAGCACGCTCTGTGTGTGCGTGTACGTGTTTGTGGGTGTGTGCGCGCATGGGTGTGGGTGTTTGTGTGTTCTCAGTCCTACAATGTATTTACAGTACAGTGTATTTGTGTACAGAAGTGTTTATGCAAATGCTTGGTGTATTTAGCCCAGCAGAGTGGCCACTACAAACATTACATCTTTGTTTTCACAGCATTAAGTGAACATCAACCACCGCTATAGGTGCCGCTGGACAGACAGTGTTTATGTGGATTCTTACTGTATATTCCAGGGGGAATGCTTATGGAGGGGAGGGATCCGGGGTATCCGGGATAGCGGAGCTGACATCCTTGAGCAGTTAAAGGATCCTCCACCTCCAGAGCTGCTCTGAAAGGCGGACTGGAATGAAAAAGGGGATTAGCCGAAGGAGCTTCCCTGTGGCTAGCTGTCTTTCCCAGGAACACTGTAATATAATTACTCTGTTGTTTGCCACCGGTCCAGTGGCTAAGCACTATGGAGAAGAAGGATTGAGTACCTCCACTAATGGACAATGGGTCCAGAGAGAGAGAGAGAGAGAGATTTTTGTAGGTAATTTTTGGAATTCTGCTCCACTGGGAACAGCTGGTTTCTTACACTGGGAGAGAGAGCTGTGGAGAGAGACAGAGCGATAGGGGTAAGAGAAAGACAGAGACAGAGAGACGGAGAGTGGCTCGAGGGAAAGGAAAGGTTATTTTCTTTTGGCTGAATAAAAGGCAGCTGTGCCCTTGGTCAGCAGAGGTGGATCAAACAGGGTGGAAGGGGTGGATAGTGGCCGTCCACACACACTCAAGGATGTGTGTGAGTGCGCGCACACACACACACGTACACGTACACCTACTGCTTTCACACCACCAATGAATACACAATACACAACCAACCACTCATTGGCTAGTAGTCATTCTTAGTTTGGCCCTGGCCCCTCTCTCTTGGTCAGCCCAGCTGAAAGATTGGATGCACTCCTAGTGAATGGAGCTATGCAAGACATCCCACAGAAAAGCTTTATCTCAAGTGGTCCAAGGGGAAAAAAACACATGGATGGACCCTACAGGCCTCCATAGTTCTAACTCTCCACACTGACATCACTCAGGGACACTTGAGGCTAAGGTGGTGAAATGGACTCCCGGCCTTTGAAAGATGCACAGCCAGCACAGGATTAGATTTTGATCAGGGACAGCTCAGGGCAGTGTGTTAGATGTGATTGTGCGTGTGGGTGTGTTATATGTAGGTACAAAACAAGAGTATGTACACGACCATGTCAGTGATTTATGTGTGCGTTCGGTGGTTCCTGTCATGCAATGACATATTGACATGGTACATAATTTACAAACTCAAACACAAACTGCAGCATATTCAACCTGTCCCTATTGGATCCCTATTGTGTGAGGGGGGATACATTTTAGTTTTAGGGGACAGGAACACTGGTGGAGGAAAAAAAACACACTCAGCAGTGTTTGTTTGGCGACGCCATCGTTGATCATCATTGCCTTTGTCTTAACTGTATTGACTGGTCCAGGACCTGTTCAGAGAGAGGACAATGGCCACTCAGAGCAGGGGAGACACGTGAAAGAAAGTTTATACATTTTTGTCTGAAAGGGAACTGCAGGGAGCTTAGTATTCAGGGCTCCTTCTTTGAAAGGCTGCCCAACTCCTAAAATGACCTCTAAACCTCATTAGCCAACAGAGGAGCATCTCTGAGATACGAGAGGTTGGTTGGCCATGTGGAAAGGGATGAGAGAGAGAGAGAGAGAGAGAGAGAGAGAGAGAGAGAGAGAGAGAGAGAGAGAGAGAGAGAGAGAGAGAGAGAGAGAGAGAGAGAGAGAGAGAGAGAGAGAGAGAGAGAGAGAGAGAGAGAGAGAGAGAGAGAGAGAGAGAGAGAGAGAGAGAGAGAGAGAGAGAGAGAGAGAGAGAGAGAGAGAGAGAGAGAGAGAGAGAGAGAGAGAGAGAGAGAGAGAGAGAGAGAGAGAGAGAGAGAGAGAGAGAGAGAGAGAGAGAGAGAGAGAGAGAGTGAGCGCGTGAGGGCACGCGGAGAGTGGTGTCAGGAAAACAATCTCTCACTCAAAGTCAACAACACAAAGGAGATGATCGTGGACTTCAGGAAACCGCAGAGGGAGCACCCCCCTATCCACATCGAAGGGACAGCAGTGGAGAAGGTGGAAAGTTTTAAGTTCCTGGGTGTACACATCACAGACAAACTGAAATGGTGCAACAGCGTCTCTTCAACCTCAGGAGGCTGAAGAAATGTGGCTTGTCACTCAAAACCCTGACAAACTTTTACAGATGCACAATCAAGAGCATCCTGTTGTGCTGTATCACAGCCTGGTATGGCAACTGTGGTCTGCACAACGCATCACGCACCACCGCACAACCTGCCCTCCATGACACCTACAGCACCCGATGTCACAGGAAGGCCAAAAAGATCATCAAGAACAAAAACCACCCGAGCCACTGCCTGTTCACCCCGCTATCATCCAGAAGGCGAGGTCAGTACAGGTGCATCAAAGCTGGGAACGAGAGATTGAAAAACAGCTTCTATCTCAAGGCCATCAGACTGCTAAACAGCCATCACTAACTCAGAGAGACCCAATCCCTGGACACTTTAATAAATGGATCACTAGTCACTTTAAACAATGCCACTTTAAATAACGGCACTTTAATAATGTTTACATATCTTACATTACTCATATCACATTTTATACCATCTATTGCATCTTGCCTATGCCACTTGGCCATTGCTCATCTATATACTTATATGTACATATTCTCATCCACCCCTTTAGATTTGTGTGTATAAGGTAGTTGTTGGGGAATTGTTACATTACTTGTTAGATATTACTGCACTGTCGGAACTAGAAGCACAAGCATTTCGCTACACTTGCATTAACATCTGCTAACAATGTGTATGTGACAATACAATTTGATTTGATATGATGTACTGTTAATGTCTCTCTATGACTACCTGACAGAAATAACTGGCCTTGAGGACAATGGATATTTTTGTGTATGTAAGAAAGAAAGAGTTTCGCATTATAATGGTAGAAATTAAATTGTGAGATAATTACAAGATAATTACTTAATGATTACTATTTGGTGTCTTTGTAAATCAGTGAATCACGCATAATTACTATACCATCTGAAATAGGATTGTAAAGAAAGTGCCCCCGAGATTGTCTTAATTTCTAAATGCATGTTCTTTTTCACAAGCAGAACTGATGAATTTTTACGCACATGTCAATTTAACATTGAACCCCATTACTGTGATGTTTTGCATGTAGATGATCATCCACGCAACAGAGGCAACAAGTGGCTAATTTTCAGGTAGATCATAACAAATAATCAATTGACTACTCTCTCTCTCTCTCTCTCTCTCTCTCTCTCTCTCTCTCTCTCTCTCTCTCTCTCTCTCTCTCTCGCTATAACTTGAATATAGGCATTACTCTAGTGTGGAGCTCTCACTAAAACAGTAATTAGTATATTGCAACACTAGTGGGCACTTACAAGGCCCATGCCATCACCGAAATAGAAAAACTACTATGAGAAACCATTGGTCCATTTACTGTCATATTTGGTCATAAAAATGCAACTGTAGTTATAGATCTGTGGTCATCACAATCATATACAGATGAGAATTATCTGGAACACAAACACACAAACAGCTTAGAGTTGGGAAGACATGAGTCCTTTCATATGATTTGCATTGAATCAGGGTCGGCTCCAGTGCTGACTAATTATTCATATGGTTAATCAGTCTCCCTGTAAACTCTCCATGTATTGGATAGGCCACATTCCTAACCATGGTGAGGTGCTCCATTTGTCATAGTACAGTAACAGCATAGATACCAGCATACAGTCAAAAATGGCAAGAATGGCACCGGAGCCATTTTACGGGCTCCTAACCAACTGTGCTATTCTGTTAGTTTAGTCGCGTTGTTTGTAACTTTTGTTTTTAACGTATTTTGTACATAATTTTGCTGCTACCGTCTTTGATGACAGAAAATATGTTCTGGACATCAGAACGATTACTCACCTCGAACTGGACAAAGATTTTTTCTTTAACGAGGCCGAAGCAAAGGATATACTGCTTTCTAGGGAACGGGCCCAAACACCCGTCATTTGCGTGAAGAAAAGATGGAGAAAAGGGGGCGGAGGTCGGGCTGCCTTCTGAGAATTTGTAGGCGAGTGTGTAAACAGAAAGTACAGTGAGACAGGTAAGGATATACTGTACCCAAGAAGATGACAGTGTGAATGTATTAGAGAACTTTATCTCTCCTTTTTGTCTTTTATGATATTTTCATTATTAGCATTCCTGTAAGGACTGGGTGTCGGAGTGCGAAGTCAAGTGCAGGAAACAGCAGGTGCAATAACAAATGTTCTTTAATGAACACTGAGAAACTAGGCCACACTTCTATACACTGGATGTTCTCATAAAACAACCCCAGACACGGGGGGGAACGAAAACAGTCCAGATACAACGTAGATCGAAAACAAACACCACTCTTACCAACTAACAATCCCGCACAAAGAAACGGGCGGGCCGACTGACTGATAAGCCCAACTAATTACAAACCTAATACAAAACAGGTGAACCCAATAAACACATAGGGAGGGGGAGAAAAGGATCAGTGGCAGCTAATAGGCCGGTGACGACGACCGCCGAGCGCCACCCGAACGGGAAGGAGAGCCTGCCTCGGTCGGAGTCGTGACAATTCCTCTTTTCTCACTTCTGATCTCCACTTGGGAACTTGTGTTCAAAGCTGTAGTGAGTCATCATGTAGTGTTGATATAACTAGAGAAATACAATACTCATACTGCTATGCTGAAAATACCCAACTTTGTTTGTCGCAGTCAGAAAGACAAACTGATCTACTGATCTATACACTAACTGGACATTAATATAGCCATGCACAAACAGACAAGATCACAGACACACATAACCTCTCTCACCCCAACAAAGTGGCTTGAACTGAACTGGCCTTTCATTGACATTGCCCACATGTCCAAGTGGATTGAGCAACTGTCCAATTATGTCCAGGGTTTAACTTTCATAATGCCACTATGAGTAATATAGTCAATAAATGCTCTGATCTTTTTCTTTCTTCTTAATTACAAACTATCTATTTGTGGTCATTTTCAGACTTTAGTTGTTTTTTTAAGCTAATGCTGATTGGTTCTTTGCCCACGCCTCAGCCCAGACGTTTGCACATCCAGACAATATTATCCAGATATATGATGACAGAAGATACAGTACGTATTCACTAAAACCTGCATCACTTCATTTATTACTTATTGAGCTATTTCTATTTTCACAAAATATGACATGCCAATGTTCCAGTTTATCTAATGGTCAGAGTGAGATTGGGTCAATCTAGCTGAGTAGTAGTTGTATTTATTAAGAATCCCCATTAGCTGCTTCCAAAGCAGAAGCTATTTTTCCTGGGGTCCAAACAAGATGAATGCAATTACATGACAAAATCATCTAAATAAAACAGTACCTAATACAAAACATCGTTACATCACTACTCTACCACTACAATACAAAACATATAATACCACAATACAACTTATATTACAACATTATAATGTACGTGTGTGTAGAGTGCGCGTTAGTGTGTGTGTGCGCGCATGTGTGCGTCTGTGCCTGTTTGTGTGTCTCTTCACAGTACGCGTTGTTCCATATACAATGCTTTTAGTTTTTGAAATATTTAGGACTAGCTTATTACTTGCCACCATTCTAAAACTGACTGCAAGGAAACTTTGTTGCAAGGATTTCACTTGCTTTGGTAGCTGACGTGTATAATGCTGCGTAATCGGCATACATAGACACAGACGCTTTACTCAGTGCCAGTGGCAGGTCATTAGTAAAAAAAAAAAATTAAGTAAGGGGCCTAGACAGTTGCCCTGGAGTATGCCCGACTCTACCTGGATTATGTTGGAGAGGCTTCCATTAAAAAACACCCTCTGTGTTCTGTTAGACAGATGACTCTCAAATCCATGATATAGCAGAGGATGTATAGCCATAACACAAGTTTTTTCAGCAGTAGATTATGATCGATAATATCAAACGCTGCACTGATGTCTAACAAAACAGCTCCCATAATCTTCTTATTATCAATTTCTTTCAGTCAATCATCAGTCATTTGTTTAAGTGTCGTACATGTTGATTGCCCTTCCTTATAAGTGTGCTAAAAATCTGTTGTTTGTTACTGTGAAATAGCATGGTATCTGGTCAAACCCAATTTTTTCCAAAAGTTTATGAAGGGTTGGTAGCAGGCTGATTGGTCAACTGTTTGAATGGAGAGTGGGGACAATATACTTTTTATTTTAAATACTTTACCTACTGCTTTTATAGTTTCCATGTGCCCAACATGGTCAAAACACGCACTAATCATGTTTTAGCAAAATTATTATCTCTCTTAAGAATACTTCCTCAACCACTGGAGGGGCCCTTTAAGGTAATGATACTTTTCACCCTAACTGACCAAGCAGCCATGTTGGTCCACCTGCCATTCTTCTGGTCAGACAAAACAAGTGCAGTATTGACTTGGAATACTCTTAACTGGGACACTTTGTTTACTGACCAGCCAGGTGAAGGATTGGCTGAAGCTTTGGAATGGTGGGGTAAATATACACTTGGTAAATAAAACACCTAGGTCAACATGACTATTTCACCCATTAACCTTGGCCACTCTTATAGGAAGGACAGTGAATAGCCTACAAGGAATGGGGAAACTGCAACCAACTCGACAAACAATTATCAGTTTTGAGTGTTCGTTGTTTTATATAGTGCAACATAGGACAAAATGAATTATTTAGTAATATCCCAGTTTACCTATTTACTTATGGACCTGCATCGAATGATTTTCCCTTTATTTGTAACAGCAAGCCAGACAAAATTAAATGTGCTTATTCATATAATTAATATGAGATCAGGGGGCTAAAATTATTAAATATTAAAGCGTTAAACCTCTCACTAAAAGCATCAGTCATAAAAACTTGAACTGGTTCTCCAGTAGATTAGTAAGAATGGATCACCCCTTCTTCAAAAATGGCCTTTTTCCTTTTATACAGATTACAACCTCTCATTTTCAGTCAATTGAACAAGCCATACAAAGCCAATACCAGTTTCATCCTCCAGAAAAGACAAAACAAATATTACAACAAATATTATGTTGTAATATGCTAATTGATTAAAACACTTTTTTTATGGAATTAAAAAAATGAATTATCTTTGTTAATTATATTATGAATAGGAAAGGTGGAGTTATGTCACATGTGCAGTTAAAAATATATGGAAAGGTTTGCTCAATCCAAAATTACAACCAACTGATTGCAGCATTACCGCAAAAATGTAGGAGGCAAGTGGAAGAGGAAGAAGGTAGGGAACTTGTCTGCCCTTTATTAAAGACCAAAATTGGCAACATTTTTTAGTTCTTGTCATAAAGAAATAAATATGTCAGTTTTACTTGAGGACCAAAATGGTGACAGCAGCGCAATACAGGTTGCAAAATAGTTGGGAAGAGATTTTTGATGTGCCGATTCCATGGCACATGGTTTATGAACTGATCAACAAAAGAATGCTTGAATCAAAACTGAGACTTTTTCTATTTCTATCATCATACTAAATTATTTCCACAAACAGAATGTTTTGTAAAGCGTATTCTGAAAGTATTCAGACCCCTTGACTTTTCCCACATTTTGTTAAGTTACAGCCTTATTCGAAAATTGATTAAATATTTTTGTCTCATCCATCTACACACAATACCCCATATTGACAAAGCAAAACAGTTGTTTAATTTTTTTTGCACATTTATTAAAAATAAAACAGAAATACCATATTTACATAAGTATTCAGACCCTATGAGACACAAAATTGAGTTCAAGTACATCCTGTTTCCATTAATCATCCTTGAGATGTTTCTACAACTTGATTGGAGTCCACCTGCGGTAAATTAAATTGATTGGACATGATTTGTTAAGGCACACACCTGTCTATATAAGGTCCCACAGTTGACAGTGCATGTCAGAGCAAAAAACACCAGGGAGTAACTTAACTTAGCCTACTGTTCTGACTTGGTGGTGCACATGTAGCCTATAGCATGTTTAAGAGAGATGTCATCATTGAATTCTGTCGCTGTACATTTCAAAAGTGCTGAACAAATAATTATATTGACTACGTCCATCCTAACTCGCTCATTATTGTCTTAATCAAAATTACTAATTGCCTCATCTGCTCATTGTCCCCACATTTCAAAAGTGCTGAACAAATAATGATATTGACTACGTCTGTCCTTGCTCGCTCATTATTGTCTTAATCAAAATTAAGAATTGCCACTTGAATGCCATAGTTTGTACATCTCAAATGTCAGTTGAAACCACATTTGTTTAAGAAAGTCTGCCATTTCAGCTATGTTTTTTTACAAGGCAGTGAATGAGGCTGAATTAATTGTTTCACTGCCAGACAAGGCTCCGCTGAAAGCCAGTTGTAGCAGTGGTGAGGTGTTGGGACTGCTGTTGGGACTCCGCTGTTGGGACAGCTTTATGTAGGCTCTAACAGTTTGTGGGCACCGTTTGTCACCGTTATAGTGCAATGAATGTATTGTTTAGTGTTGTGTTGTGTAGTGGATTTGCTGGCATGCATCTAAAAAAAAATTGGGTGAGTTTGCCCCACCAAGATTTATATGCTAAAATCGCCACTGCATCTATCTAAAATTATCCCTTCAAATAGCAGTGTTGGGAGATATGGAAAGCATAGTCAATCAATCAACAATATAATAATACTTTTAGTAGAAATATTTGTCTTTAAATTACAATCTGTAGGTACTATGCGATGAGAAAGGTTCCGAATTTCTGTGAAATATCACAGCACAATTTAAATAGATATGTTACATGAAAATCATGTTTTTTTCAATAAAAAAAAACATACAACATTGTGAGTTTCATGCAAATTGCAGAAATGCTAAGACAATGTTATGTTATGTAATCAAAACTTGGTCAATCAATACAGTCTAGCGGCTGTTCCTGTAGATAGACCAGGAAAAAGGCTTTTTATAAAGTAAGTTCTACATTAAAGTATGGTGTAGCATGATAGAGCTTGGTAAATAGAGGAAACATTTATTTCAGTTTACCAAAATCTTTATTGATTTGAAAAGTAAATCAATGCATGTAAGATCTGTTGCTCATAACTTTTTTTATATCATACTGCCATTGGTTTTAGAGAAGAGTCACTGACAAACAGTAGTTGGCTTGAGCACATGGGGACGGTAATGTGTTCAGGACTAAATCCACTAGAGGTCAGAGGTTAGGGTCAGAGGTCAGAGAGGCGGGCTCCTGTCCCGGAGACGCCCCCAGATTTACACAAGTGTAAAACGAGTCTATTCAGACCCAGTGTATGGACATAGTTTTACAAAGATCTACTGTGGGCCCCATACATACCACTCTTCCCCCCTGCACAGCAAGCCTGTAGAGGACAGAGACAATGCCTGTGATTCTGGTATGGTGGTTGTGTGTGTGTTGTGTGTGTGTGTGTGTGTGTGTGTGTGTGTGTGTGTGTGTTGGTGTGTGTGTTGTGTGTGTGTGTGTGTGTGTGTGTGTGTGTGTGTGTGTGTGTGTGTGTGTGTGTGTGTGTGTGTGTGTACCTCAAATACTTTCTATGTTTAAACCAATGTCATATTGATCCTGACTCAACAAACAAATGCAAGAGAGAATTGGAAGGAGGGAAATGAATGACAACCATCATTCTAGTGATCTATTCAGGGCAAATCTGATATTTATTCTGTGTTCAATGGTTCTGATGGCTCTGATTATCTCTGTATACTAACTGGGATTTGTGTTTATCACACGTAATAAACCTGATACTTTGAATGAAAAAACAAGTAATTACTTGGTAAATCCGACCACAATTCTATACTCCCGATTCCTGCTTACAAGCAAAAATTAAAAGCAAAAATTAAAGCAGGAAGCACCAGTGACTCGGTCTATAAAAAGTGGTCAGCTGAAGCAGATGCTAAACTACAGGACTGTTTTGCTTTCACAGACTGGAACATGTTCCATGATTCTTCCGATGGCATTGAGGAGTACACCACATCAGTCACTGGCTTTATCAATAAGTGTATTGAGGACGTCGTCCCCACAGTGACTGTACGTACATACCCCAACCAGAAGCCATGGATTACAGGCAACATTCGCACTGAGCTAAAGGGTAGAGCTGCCGCTTTCAAGGTGCGGGACTCTAACCCGGAAGCTTACAAGAAATCCTGCAATTCCCTGCGACGAACCATCAAACAGGCAAAGCATCAATACAGAGCTAAGATTGAATCATACTACACCGGCTCTGATGCTTGTCTTATGTGGCAGGGTTTGCAAAATATTACAGACTACAAAGGGAAGCACAGCCGCGAGCTGCACAGTGACACGAGCCTACCAGACGAGCTAAATCCCTTCTATGCTCGCTTCGAGGCAAGCAACACTGAAGCATGCATGAGAGCATCAGCTGTTCCGGACGACTGTGTGATCACGCTCTCTGTAGCCGACGTGAGTAAGACGTTTAAACAGGTTAACATACACAATCCTGTGGGGCCAGACGGATTACCAGGACGTGTGCTCCGGGCATGTGCTGACCAACTGGCAGGTGTCTTCACTGACATTTTCAACATGTCCCTGATTGAGTCTGTAATACCAACATGTTTCAAGCAGACCACCATAGTCCCTGTGCCCGAGAACACAAAGGCAACCTGCCTAAATGACTACAGACCCGGAGCACTCATGTCTGTAGCCATGAAGTGCTTTGAAAGGCTGGTAATGGCTCACAGTAACACCATTATCCCAGAAACCCTAGACCCACTCCAATTTGCAAACCGCCCAAACAGATCCACAGATGATGCAATCTCTATTGCACTCCACACTGCCCTTTCCCACCTGGACAAAAGGACCACTTATGTGAGAATGCTATTCCTTGACTACAGCTCAGCGTTCAACATCATAGTAACCTCAAAGCCCATCACTAAGCTAAGGATCCTGGGACTAAACACTTCCTGACGGGCCGCCCCCAGGTGGTGAGGGTAGGTAGCAACACATCTGACACACTAATCCTCAACACTGGAGCACCCCAGGGCTGCGTGCTCAGTCCCCTCCTGTACTCCCTGTTCACCCACGACTGCATGGCCAGGCATGACTCCAACACCATCATTAAGTTTGCAGACGACACAACAGTGGTAGGCCTAATCACCGACAACGACGAGACAGCCTATAGGAAGGAGGTCAGAGACCTGGCCGGGTGGTGCCAGAATAACAACCTATCCCTCAACGTAACCAAGACGAAGGAGATGATTGTGGACTACAGGAAAAGGAGGACCGAGCACACCCCCATTCTCATCGACAGGGCTGTAGTGGAGCAGGTTGAGAGCTTCAAGTTCCTTGGTGTCCACATTACCAACAAACTAGAATGGTCCAAACACATCAAGACAGTTGTGAAGAGGGCATGACAAAGCCTATTCCCCCTCAGGAAACTGAAAAGATTTGGCATGGGTCCTGAGATCCTCAAAAGGTTCTACAGCTGCAACATCAAGAGCATCCTGACTGGTTGCATCACTGCCTGGTACGGCATTTGCTCGGCCTCCAACCGCAAGGCACTACAGAGGGTAGTGCGTACGGCCCAGCACATCCCTGGGGCTAAGCTGCCTGTCATCCAGGACCTCTACACCAGGCGGTGTCAGAGGAAGGCCCTAAAAAAGACCCCAGCCACCCCAGTCATAGACTGTTCTCTCTACTACCGCATGGCAAGCGGTACCGGAGTGCCAAGTCTAGGACAAAAAGGGTCCTCAACAGTTTTTACCCCCAAGCCATAAGACTCCTGAACAGGTAATCAAATGGCTACCCGGACTATTTGCAGTGTGTGCCCCCCCAACCCCTCTTTTATGCTGCTGCTACTCTCTGTTTATCATATATGTATAGTCACTTTAACTATACATTCATGTACATACTACCTCAATTGGGCCGACCAACCAGTGCTCCCGCACTGGTTGGTCGGTGGCACTGGGTGGTGGGTGTCCCGCCACCCACCACACGCCAACCCCTCTTTACGCTACTGCTACTCTCTGTTCATCATATATGCATAGTCACTTTAACCATATCTACATGTACATACTACCTCAATCAGCCTGACTAACCGTTGTCTGTATGTAGCCTCGCTACTTTTATAGCCTCGCTACTGTATATAGCCTTGCTACTGTTTTTCACTGTCTTTCTACTGTTGTTTTTATTTCTTTACTTACCTATTGTTCACCTAATGTCACGCCCTGACCATAGTTTGCTTTGTATGTTTCTATGTTTTGTTTGGCCAGGGTGTGATCTGAGTGGGCATTCTATGTTTTATGTATAGTTTGTCTATTTCTATGTGTTTGGCCTGATATGGTTCTCAATCAGAGGCATGTGTTAGTTGTTGTCTCTGATTGGGAACCATATTTAGGTAGCCTGTTTTGTATTGTGGGTTGGGGGTGGTTATTTTCCGTGTCAGTCCCACACGGAACTGTTTCGGTTTGTATTTCACGTATCGTTTATTGTTCCTGTTACTGTGTTCCTGTGTTTGTGTTGTCACTTTACGGGACTGTTTCGTTTATTCGTTATTTTGTTTGTTTCAAGTATTCATATTAAAATGGATACTCACCACGCTGCATCTTGGTCCGACCTTTCTTACTCCTCGTCAGAGGAGGATGAAGAATATCGTTACACCTAATACCTTTTTTGCACTATTGGTTAGAGCCTGTAAGTAAGCATTTCACTGTAAGGTCTACACCTGTTGTATTTGGCGCACGTGACAAATAAACTGTGATTTAATTTGATTTGAAAGTAACTATTGCTCACCAATCTTGCAGTAACCACGTTCTGCTAGTGAAATTAAAATTAATTAATTTATCAATGCAGAATTGGGTTAAAGAGCAAGATTCTTTGATATTTTTTTCTTTCAGCTTTTTCCCCCCAGACTATCTGAAGATAAATATTCGCACTCTAGCCCATGTTCTTAAAGAACAAGTCCGAAAATGCTAATATAGTGTCTTGCCAAAGTATTCATCCCCCTTGCCGTTTTTACTATTTTGTTGCATTACAACCTGTAATTTAAATTGATTTTTATTTGGATTTCATTTAATGGACATACACAAAATAGTCCAAATTTGTGAAGTGAAATGGAAAAAAACTTGTTTCATAAAATTCAAAAAAATTCAAAACGGAAAAGTGGAGCGTGCATATTTATTCACCCCCTTTGCTATGAAGCCCCTAAATAAGATCTGGTGCAACCAATTACCATCAGAAGTCACATAATTAGTTAAGTAAAGTCCACCTGTGTGCAATCTAAGTGTCACATGATCTGTCACATGATCTCAGTATATATACACCTGTTCCCAAAGGCCCCAGAGTCTGCAACACCACTAAGCAAGGGGCACCACCAAGCAAGCAGCACCATGCAGACCAAGGAGCTCTCCAAACAGGTCAGGGACAATGTTGTGGAGAAGTATAGATCAGGGTTGAGTTATAAAAAAATATCCGAAAATTTGAACATCCCACGGAGCACCATTAAATCCATTATTTTAAAAAATTGAAAGAATATGGCACCACAACAAACCTGCCAGAGAGGGCCCCCCACTAAAACTCACGTACCAGGCAAGGAGGGTATTAATCAGAGAGGCAACAAAGTGACCAAAGATAACCCTGAAGGAGCTGCAAAGCTCCACAGCGGAGTTTGGAGTATCTGTCCATAGGACCACTTTAAGCCGTACACTCCACAGAGCTGGGCTTTACGGAAGAGTGGCCAGAAAAAAGTCATTTACTTAAAGAAAAAAATAAGCAAACACGTTTGGTGTTCGCCAAAAGGCATGTGGGAGACTCCCCAAACATATAGAAGAAGGTACTCTGGTCAGATGAGACTAAAATTTAGCTTTTTGGCCATCAAGGAAAATGCTATGTCTGGCGCAAACCAAACACCACACATCACCCCGATGACACCATCCCCAATGTTTTTCATTGGCAGGGACTTAGAAATTGGTCTGAATTGAAGGAATGATGGATGGAGCTAAATACAGGGAAATTCTTGAGGGAAACCTGTTTCAGTCTTCAATAGATTTGAGACTGGGACGGAGGTTCACCTTCCAGCAGGACAATGACACTAAGCATACTGCTAAAGCAACACTCAAGTGGTTTAAGAGGAAATGTTTAAATGTCTTGGAGTGGCCTAGTCAAAGCCCAGACCTCAATCCAATTGAGAATCTGTAGTGTATGACTTAAAGATTGCTGTACACCAGCGGAACCGATCCAACTTGAAGGAGCTGGAGCAGTTTTGCCTTGAAGAATGGGCAAACATCCCATTGGCTAGATGTGCCAAGCTTATAGAGGCATACCCCAAGAGACTTGCAGCTGTAATTACTGCAAAAGGTGGTTCTACAAAGTATTGACTTTGGGGGGGTGAATAGTTATGCACGCTCAAGTTTTCAGTTTTTTTGTCTTATTTCTTGTTTGTTTCACAATAAAACATATTTTGCATCTACAAAGTGGGAGGCGTGTTGTGTAAATCAAATTATACAAACCCCCCAAAATCTATTTTAATTCCAGGTTCTAACGCAACAAAATAGGAAAAATGCCAAGCGGGGTGAATACTTTCGCAAGCCACTGTACCATTGATTTGCATTGGATTTGTGCCACAAATGCTAAAAGGTTAGCATTTGAAAAGTGTCTAGGTCAACAAAACCAAAGCATGGATTGATGTCATAACTCGTCCATAGACTGCTTACAGGGTAAGGAAATCAATATGTAATTTTGTACTTTGGGGGAAGTATTCCTTTAAGATACCACAAGACCATTTGCTCTGGACAGCTGCACAGTCACACCAGAGTTACAAAGGCAGCCTTCAACAGCAACCTCTGTATTGTTTTAGTGGAGTGATAATAATAAAGTGTTGTAATTTACAACTGGTCTTTCTTTCCCTTGGTGAAATGGGGATTAAATGGATATTGAGGCAATGCCATTTTTCTTTATCCCTGGGTAAACCAGCACAGCATGCAGCTCAAAGGTAATAAAGCACTCTGTGATCCTCACTCGGATGGAGCTAAAAACTCGCCATGCACCGCTGCATATTAAGACGCCACATCTATCTCATGTTTTCCATCTTAATATATGTTTCAAATGTAACCATTGGTCAGTATGAAATGGCAGACTTGTTGCTTATGAATTTTGTGTGGGGGGATTCAACATGCCAGCTAGATGTTAAATGGGGAAACTATACTGAACAAAAATATAAATGCAACATGAAATAAGTAGGTTTTGTTGTGCCCTCTTCACGACTGTCTTGGTGTGCTTGGACCATGTTAGTTTGTTGGTGATGTGGACAACAAGGAACTTGAAGCTCTCAACCTGCTCCACTGCAGCCCCGTCAATGAGAATGGAGGTGTGCTCGGTCCTCTTTTTCCTGTTGTCCACAATCTCCTTTGTCTTGATCACGTTGAGGGGAGGTTGTTGTCCTGGCACCACACGGCCAGGTCTCTGACCTCCTCCCTATAGACTGTCTCATCGTTGTTGGTGATCAGGCCTACCACTGTTGTGTCATCGGCAAACTTAATGATGGTGTTGGAGTCGTGCCTGGCCGTGCAGTCATGAGTGAACAGGGAGTACAGGAGGGGACTGGGCACGCACCCCTGAGGGGGCCCCTGTGTTGAGGATCAGCGTGGCGGATGTGTTGTTACCTACCCTCACCACCTGGGGCGGGCCATCAGGAAGTCCAGGATCCAGTTGCAGAGGGAGGTGTTTAGTCCCAGGATCCTTAGCTTAGTGATGAGCTTTGAGGGCACTGTGGTGTTGAACGCTGAGCTGTAGTCAATGAATAGCATTCTCACATAGGTGTTCCTTTTGTCCAGGTCATCATCTGCATCATCTGTGGATCTGTTGGGGTGGTATGCAAATTGGAGTGGGTGTTGATGTGAGCTATGACCAACCTTTTAAAGCACTTCATAGCTCCAGACGTGAGTGCTACGGGTCGGTAGTAATTTAGGCAGGTTACCTTAGTGTTCTTGGGCACAGGCACTATGGTGGTCTGCTTGAAACATGTTGGTATTACAGACTCGGACAGGGAGAGGTTGAAAATGTCAGTGAAGACACTTGCCAGTTGGTCAGCGCATGCTCGCAGCACACGTCCTGGTAATCCATCTGGCCCTGCAGCCTTGTGAATGTTGATCTGTTTAAAGCTCTTACTCTGCGGAGAGCGTGATGACACTGTCACTGATCACACAGCTGGTGCTCTCATGCATGTTTCAGTGTTATTTGCCTTGAGGCAAGCATGGAAGTAGTTTAGTTCGTCTGGTAGGCTCGTGTCACTGGGCAGCTCTCGGCTGTGCTTCCCTTTGTAGTCTGTAATGGTTTGCAAGCCCTGCAACCTCCGACGAGTGTCAGAGCCGGTGTATTACGATTCGATCTTCGTCCTGTATTGATGCTTTGCCTGTTTGATGGTTCGTCGGAGGGCTAGCGGGATTTCTTGTAAGCTTCCGGGCTAGAGTCCCGCTCCTTGAAAGCGGCAGCTCTCGCGTTTACTCAGTGAGTTCTGGGCCATCTCTGCCAATGGAATGATCGTCGCCCATTCCCCTGGCCATTCCCCTGGCAATACGACCGCAGAAACCTACCCACATCCTGGTTTACTGTCTCCACCTGCCCATTACTCTCGAGGTGAAAACCTGAGGTAAGGCTGACCTAGACCCCCAGACGCTCCATGAACGCCTTCCAAACCCTGGACGTGAACTGGTGACCCCGATCAGAAACTATGTCCTCAGGCACCCCGTAGTGCCGGAAGACGTGTGTAAACAGGGCCTCCGCAGTCTGTAGGGCAGTAGGGAGACCGGGCAAAGGGAGGAGATGACAGGACTTAGAAAACCGATTCACAACGACCAGGATCGTGGTGTTCCCCTGTGACGGAGGAAGATCGGTCAGGATCTGAAGGGGTTGTAATTTCCCTCTGGGCAGGTGCCTAGGAGCCTTGCACTGAGCGCACACCGAGCAGGAGGAAACATAAACCCTCACGTCCTTGGCCAAAGTGGACCACCAGTACTTGCCACTAATTCTTTTGACTGTCATACCAATGCCCGGATGACCAGAGGAAGGTGACGTGTGAGCCCACCAGATCAATCTGTCATGAACATCGGACGGAACGTACACCTGTCCAGCTGGACACTGAGGTGGAGTAGGCTCTGAACGTGACGCCCGCTCGATGTCCGCGTCCACCTCCCATATCACCAGTGCCACCAGACAAGAGGCCGGAAGTATGGGCGTGGGTTCGATGGACCGCTCCTCTGTATCATACAGTCGTGACAGTGCGTCGGCCTTAGTGTTCTAGGAACCCGGTCTATATGACATCGTAAACCTAAACCGGGTGAAAAACATAGCCCACCTTGCCTGGCGAGGGTTCAGTCTCCTCGCCGCCCGGATATACTCCAGATTACCGTGGTCAGTCCAGATGAGAAAAGGGTGTTTAGCCCCCTCAAGCCAATGTCTCCACACCTTCAGAGCCCTGACGACAACCAACAACTCCCGGTCTCCCACGTCATAGTTTCGCTCCGCCGGGCTGAGCTTCCTCGAGAAGAAAACACAGGGGCGGAGCTTCGGTGGCGTACCCGAGCACTGTGAGAGCACGGCTCCAATCCCAGCCTCGGACGCGTCCACCTCCACTATGAATGCCAAAGAGGGATCCGGATGAGCCAGCACGGGAGCCGAGGTAAACAGATCCTTCAGGCGACCAAAAGCTCTGTCCGTCTCAGCCGACCACCGCAGACGCACCGGTCCCCCCTTCAGCAGTGAGGTAATGGGAGCATAATGGGAGCAGCCCAAAACCCCAGATAAACCTCCGGTAGTAGATGGCAAACCCTAAAAACCGCTGCACTTCCTTTACCGTGGTGGGAGGCGACCAATTACGCACGGCTGCAATGCGGTCACACTCCATCACCAACCCTGATGTGGAAATGCGATATCCTAGGAAGGAGACGGCCTGTTTGAAGAACAAGCATTTCTCAGTTTGACGTACAGGTCATGCTCCAACAGTCGCCCAATTACTCTGCGCACCAGAGACACATACGCGGCGCGTGTAGCGGAATATATCAGAATGTCATCGATGTAAACCACCACACTCTGCCCGTGCAGGTCCCTGAGAATCTCGTCTACAAAGGATTGGAAGACGGCTGGAGCATTCTTCAACCCGTTCGGCATGACGAGGTACTCATAATGGCCGGATGTGGTACTAAACGCTGTCTTTCACTCATCTCTCTCCCGGATACGCAGTTTTGTGAAGAAGCGTGCCCCGTGAAATGACTCAATCGCCGTGGCGATGAGAGTTAGTGGGTAACTGTACCCCACTGTAATGGAATTTAGACCTCTATAGTCAATGCACGGACGCAGACCTCCCTCCTTCTTCTTCACAAAAAAGGAACTTGAGGAGGCGGGTGATGTGGAGGGCAGAATGTACCCCTGCCCTAGAGATTCAGAGACATATGTCTCCATAGCCACCGTTTCCTCCTGTGACAGGGGATACACGTGACTCCTGGGAAGTGCGGCGTCTACCAGGAGATTTATCGCACAATCCCCTCGTCGATGAGGTGGTAAATGAGTCAGCTTCTTTTTACAGAAGGCGATAGCCAAATCGGCAGACTTGGTCTGGACTCTCCACCGTTGTTGCACTGATGGAAACTCCTACACACCTGCCTGAGCACTCCTCTGACCACCCCTGCAGAGCCCTCTGTTGCCACGAACTCTTGGGGTTGGGACAGGCCAACCAGGGTATCCCCAGCACTACGGGAAATGCAGGAGAATCAATAAGGAAGAGACTTATAACCCTCCTGCGTAACCATGTCCAGTGGAGCCGTGGCCTCCCTGATTAGCCCTGACCCTAATGGTCGACTATCTAAAGCGTGCACTGGGAAGGGCTTATCAATCCGAACAAGGGGGATCCCTAAACTATAAGCAAAACCACGGTCAATAAAATTCCCCGCTGCTCCTGAATCTACTAGCGTCTTATGCTGGGAATGTGGATCAAACTCAGGAAAAGAAATCAACACATACATGTGAGCAACGGGGGACTCTGGGTGAGTCTGGTACCTACTCACCTGGGGTGACCGAACAGTGCCCTGCCTGTCGTCTCGACTCCCAGAAGAGCTCCTCCAGCACCGGTCAGCAGTGTGCCCTCTACGACCACATCTGGTGCAGGAAAGGGCTCCTCCTCCGGTCGCCCTCGCTGCAGCACCTCCTAGCTCCATGGGCGTCGGAGCGGAGGTGCTGGGGGATGAAACTGACAGAGCCCGATCCGGACGTTCGCGGGTAGCCAGCAAGTTGTCCAGCAGAATGAACTTGTCCACCAGCTGGTCCAAGGTGAGGGTGGTATCTCTAAAGGCTAGCTCCCGACGGACATCCTCATGCAAACTACACCTATAGTGATCGATCAAGGCCCTGTCATTCCACCCCGTGCCGGCGGCCAAGGTCCGGAACTCCAGTGCGAAGTCCTGCACGCTCCTTGTCTCCTGCCTGAGATGGAACAGATGTTCACCCGCCGCTCGGCCCTCAGGTGGGTGGTCGAACACTGCCCGAAAGCGGCGGGTGAACTCTGGGTAGTGGTCCCTCGCTGAGTCTACCTCATTCCACACCGCGTTGGCCCACTTCAGGGCTTTGCCTGAGAGGCAGGAGACGAGGGCTTTCATGCTCTCACGTCCCGAAGGAGCCGGGTGAACGGTTCCCAGGTAAAGCTCCAGCTGGAGTAAGAACCCCTGGCACCCGGCAGCCGTCCCATCGTACTCCCTCGGGAGCGCGAGCCGAATACCACTGGAACCAGGCGACGAATGAGAGGGTTGTGGGGCTGGTTGTAGTGTGGCTGGTGGAGGTGTAGGAAGGCCACCGCTCTCCCACCTGTCCATCGTCGCCATCACCTGATCCATCGCTGTTCCCAGACGTTGCAGTACTGCCGTATGTTGTTGAACGCGCTCCTCCATGGATATCGGGAGAGCGTCTGCTCCTGCTGACTCCATAATACGGGTGCGGGATTCTGTTGCGATTTCGTTCTGAAGGTAGGTAAGGAGTCAAGCGCAGGAGAGCAGATATGTCAATGTAGCGTTTTTTAATAGGCAAGTCCAAAAACGGTACAGGTACAATAACCCAAAAAGCGCCCAAGACAATGGGAACTCACAGTTACTCACGGAAGGAGAAAAAAACAACGCTCCTTACTATAATAAATCCACGTGAATAAACCGACGAAAGCCTCAACAAGCAACATGAAGATAATCCCGCACAAACCTAAGCGGTGAAATGAAAACCAGGTGTGAATGAACCGAAAACAAAACAAACGGAAAAAGAAAAATGGATCGTGATGACTAGTAGGCCGGTGACGCTGACCGCCGAGCACTGCCCGAACAAGGAGAGGAACCACCTTCGGTGGAAGTCGTGACATGGGGCTGTGAATGATCATACTGAAACATTAGGTGATTGCGCCGGATGAATGGCACGACAATGGTCCTCAGGATCTCGTCACAGTGAATACAATTGTGTTCGTTGTCCATAGCTTATGCCTGCCCATACCATAACCCCACCGCCACCATGGGGCACTCTGTTCACAATGTTGACATCAGCAAACCCGCTCGCCCACACGACACCATACACGTGGTCTGCATTTGGGAGGCCAGGTTGGACGTACTGCCAAATTATCTAAAATTATGTTGGAGGCGGCTTATGGTAGAGAAATTAACATTCAATTCTCCGGCAATAGCTCTGGTGGACATTCCTGCAGTCAGCATGCCAATTGCATGCTCCCTCAACTTCAGACATCTGTAATGTTGTGTGACAAAACTGCACATTTTAGAGTGGCCTTTTATTCTCCCCAGCACAAGGTGCACCTGTGTAATGATTGTGCTGTTTAAATCAGCTTCTTGATATGCCACACCTGTCAGGTGTTTGGAACAATATACTCTACAAGTACATCAAATTTCCAGAGTGGGCTCTGTTAATTCTGAACTCCCTCTGCTGCTGACTATCTGAATGTGCAATCCTAAAGGAGGACTGTAATTGGTTAATTACCTATAATGTCCATCTCTATGTATAAAATGGGTCATAATTAAAAGTGCCAGAGAGCCCACTCTGGAAATGTGACCTGTTTAAAGAGTATATTGTTACAAACAATATGTCTAAAAGTAAGCTACGTTTAAAAAGGGTAGTTTTGAGATATTAATATGAATATTTGTAATGTTGAATAAATGAATGTGAAAATGTGTATTTCAGAATATAAACATACCCCATATTCGAGAGAACACTATAAGGAGTATAATAACACCAAGATGTTGTCTGTATCATGTACGGTTCACAGATCATACGGTCTAAAGAAATAACCTAAAATGGTCAATTTCATCATGATTTTAAGGAAATTGGTTGTGATACAAATGTAAAAAGCATGTTAAACATCCTCTTCCCAATTAAATTCCTATGTGAGAATTGCTAGAACAATCTGCGATACCAAAAATATTTTTCTGCTCCCGCTGGCATGGAATTATAGCCTAGGGGCTATTATAAAACAAGTTTTTAAACACAACTAGCCGGTTATCATTATTGTACTGATACAGTAGCTGTGAGTGTGGCTTAGGACATACAGTATCCCAGGGGTAGGAAACCCTGTTCCTGGAGTGCCCAGCTGAGCTAAATGATCAGTTCAGTGATTGCCTAAATTCATAGCATACCAGCATACCTGGTCTTCCAGGTTGGTTAAATTTAAAAACATGAAGTGCCTGCGGCACTCCAGGACCAGGGTTGCCTAGCCTTGCAGTAGCATATACCTCCTACCTCCCAATAGGCCTACTGTACACAGCTCAACACCTGTTGGCTACAAGCAAACAAGTTGTAAAAAAACAACATGAAGCCAAGTGACACTGGTGGGGCAAAATAAAAGCCCTATAAATGTTAGGCTATATTTTGATAAGTGATAGAGTAGGCCTAAATATGGGGATTTGTTTTATTATCTAATTGTAAAGTAGCATATTAATCTGTTATCTTTTTTGATGTGTTATTCAAAAACTTTCTTGGACAATTATCTTCAATATTAGGCATCTTTCTTGTTAGTTTTTTTTACTATGTGGGATAAGAAAAAAACTACAAGAAGAAAGTATTTTTTAAAACCTCCCACTTTGGCTGGAGTGTCAATGTGTAGTTCGTACATGCAGAATTGTTTTCTTGAAGCTGTACCACGCCATTTTTCCTACATTTCCCCCCACATGGGCCAACTCCTTAGCAATTTGAGTTTGAGCTAATGAGCTTCAGCCCCTGGTATTTGAGTGACAGCCAGCAAAAGGCCTGCCCAGCATTAACCAATGAGGTTGCAGGGCAGACCCAATGGCTCAGTGGACACAGCAAAGAGAGCGTGTCTTTGTATCCCAAACCACACCCTCTCCAATACCAACCTTGGTCGGTCGGAGGGCCCTCGGTTGTCACATGTTGCTGATGAAACTCTGGGTGACTTCCAGAGAGTGGCAATGGGATCAATAAACCCGCCAACTGCACGACACACTCCTGTCTTGAATTATGCAATTCATGTTCCACTTTTAAATAATAAAACAAACATGATATTCTAATTAACAAATCCCCCCTGTAGTTTTACAATATATAAACCTCAGTTACAGTTAAACATTTAATTTGGGAGATATTCATCTGTTATATGTGTCAAGTCTCAAAATCATGCGTAAAATTGTTTGTATTACATTGTGAGAACTCCAAACATATTGCAGTGTGTGTCTGGATGTTCTGAAGCCTGCAGCCTTGCTGGCTAGGTAGAAGTGGCTATCTGAGGGTCTAATTAGCCCCTTCACCCGCAATAATTTCCCCTCCCCTCAGCTTTGGGACACTTGTGCAAATGGCAGAGGTGCACATGAACATGCAATTTTCGGGACCACTTTTGGATTGTGAGTGTTACTTTCAGAACGTCTGGCTAAAAAGTATACAAAAGTATCAGATAATCTCTTTAAACATTCGGCAGCCCCCTAGGTGTCTCACTTTCGCAGTGTTTGCATGGATTCAAGGGAAAGAAGAGTGACTCGGTGCGTTGACGTCACCGTTGTGTTGATTTGCTAACACGAAAGAAGAGAGGAGTTAGTGCGTGTGAGAGCGGGTACTGTGAACTGCATTACTATGCTGTAGCCCAATAACCACACATTCGGAATCAAAACGTGCAACTTAGGTGAGTACTGATATGGGTGCGCAGCTTTCGTGTTACAGTGACAGACCCGCTTTTCTGCATGCTTATAGTTGTTGTTTGCCTGTGTACTCTCCCATTATGAATGCTTTAATAATATGTTTGTTATCATCATTTTAAACCCACATGAAGTTACAGTAGCCCATAGGGAGTTGCGGCGCAACAGTGTGACAAGCAAAGTTCAAATATCAATTTCTGTGTGCGCTGAAGTGTTTTAAATTGAAAGTGTTTGGGTGTCAGATGAAGCCACAAGTCTGAGCGCATGAAAGGTGTTGAAGTTAACATAAACACAGCATGTAAAGATGTTAGGTTGACGTAACCGTCTGTTAACGTATTCGGGAGATCGCAGCACGAGAACGTGAGGTCTGGGTTTAGGCTACATTGCAAATCAGACAGTGTGACGTTCTTCCATGTGGTTTATTCTGAGAATCGTGTTTTCCTGTTGAAATGAGAATACAGTATACGCTGATACCTCACGCCGCTGTTATTTTCCTGGAAGTTTAAAAAACGAATAATGACGCACTTGGGGTGCTTGTGTAGCGGTGATCACAAATCATCACGAACACAGGGGCAATAGTCTGAACTGTGTCCATCTATTTTAGCTGATGTAGGCTACATTGTACAGTAGGGACCCGCATAGTAAATTGATAGACTGCTGCTAATTCCTTGATTCGTAATCACGTTGCCTCCGCTTGATGCAAATCATTTAGTATAATTGTTTTTATAGATGGAATGGCGAGTTGAATTGCTATCGATATGGGTTATATCGCTCTTCCAAGCTCGAGCATGACATGTCCAATTAAAATGCTATAAACTGCAACGATAGCACTTCAATGATATCACTTCAGACGATTCCACCTGTGTGTTAATCAGAATAGCAAGCTAGTGAATTTAATCATTGTTGCAACCAGTCCCCGCTGAGATCATGTATTTGTGTCTCATTCGCACGTATGTAACGTTACTTTAGTAGACTCTGCAGAGATAAGTGTGAGTACTGTTTGTTATTGAGCAAAATGTGTCTGGACACAATTTCCACGAGCATAGGTTTTTATTGTTTCGGCTTTAAACATCAGGACTCATTTGAGTATAGACTACATTTTAAAGAGATGTGCGCCTTGGACAGACAGCTGGCTGGCTACAGTTGGTCTTTAGAAGATTCTCGATCTGATTGCATTATGTTGGCGTTTAAATGCGCTCAATACAGCATTTTGACTGAAACGAATAATTCAACCTTCGAATGGTGTCTTCTGCACGTATCACACGATTGCGTTAAATTATTTGGTGACATTAACGCACTGTCTCAAACCTGGGGTGTTATCATTAGTCCAAACAGTTGCAAAACGGAACGATTTCCAACTAAAACGAGTTGGACAAATTCAGGTAGGTCCCTCTCCGTTTTGTTCTGTTTGCTTCCGTTTAAGAAACGTTTTGCAACAGAGTCGATTTAATTAATACGTTTTCTGGGCTTTACATTACTGATCCTCATTAGACAACTTTCGATTGTTTCATATGGTAAACCTGGGACACTTAGGCTGCTTTTACACAGGCAGCGCAATTCTGATCTTTTTCCACTAATTAGTCTTTTGACCAATCACATCAGGGGTATATCCATTACGTCCTGCAACGGAAACCGTTTTACCGTTTAAGAACCAAATGGAAGCAAACAGAACAAAGGGAACGAAACAGGTAAGGACCTACCTGAATTTGTCCAATAAAAACTCTTGTTTTCGTCACACGTTTTCTTTTTGGCATAAAAGAGAAGTTTTGCAACATAATTGACGTAATGAATACACCCAGACCTTTTCACATCAGATCTTTTCACAGCTAATCTGATTGGTCAAAAGACCAATTAGTGAAAAAAAATATCAGATTTGGGCTGCCTGTCTAAACGCAGCCTAACCATATTATGCAACGCTACAGACATTGACCTATTTACTAGGTCATAAATTAGAGCTAAATTGGTATTTGTGTCTTAAAGACAATTTTGTTGTTTACACCACCACATTATTTGTTGGACAGCCACTACTAATATACAGTCTCATCAATATCCGATTTATACAGCCTTGATTAACTGCTCAACAATATATCTGATGACTGCCAACTGTTGACTTTTTTTGTGAGAGCCACTCTGATAAGCCTAGGTATTGCTAATCTAGTATAACTGTTTAGGAAATGTGGATGCAAAATTAAGGCATGAATTAATATATTTTTTTTATCTGCTGTTTATCAATCTTATTTCAGGGAACATTTTAAATATATGTAGCCTATATTTTTATGTTTACTGATTTTATAATGGAATATTTCTAATTTGTTCAATTATAAAAGGATTTTCCTAAAATAATGATACATTATCATATTAATTGTAAAAGTTACTAATATAACATTTACATCAATGATAATAACAATATCAACAGTCAGGAATATATTATGATAATTTAGTATTATTAACTTATAGGTTATTATTCTTGAGGTGTTGTCTTTTGTGAGTGGGCAATGATACATACAGTGCCTTCAGAAAGTAGTCCTACCCCTTGACCTTTTCCACATTTTGTTTCTGGTTCAGCCTGAATTTAAAATAGATTAAATTGGCTAACACGCATCATGTCAAAGTGAAAGTATGTTTTTCAAATGATTACAAATTAATAAAAAATGAAAAGTTTAAATGTCTTGAGTCCATAAGTATTCAACCCTTTTGTTATGGCAAGCCTAAATAAGTTCAGTAGTAAAAATGTGCTTAACAAGTCACATAATAAGTTGCAATAATAGTTTTTAACATGATTTTTGAATGACAACCTCATCTCTGTAGCCCACGCATACAATTATCCGTAAGGACCCTCAGTCGAGCAGTGAATTTCAAACACAGATTCAACCACAAATAGCAGGGAGGTTTTCCAATGCCTCACAAAGAGCACCTATTGGCAGATGGGTAAAAAAAACAAAAAAAACAGACATTGAATATCCCTTTGAGCATGGTGGAGTTATTAATTACACTTTGGGTGGTGTATCAATACACCCAGTTACTACAAAGATACAGGCATCCTTCCTAATGCAGTTGCCGGAGAGAAAGGAAACCGCTCATGGATTTCACCATGAGGCCAATGGTGACTTTAAAACAGTTACATAGTTCAATGGCTATGATAAGAGGGTACTACGGATGGATCAACACAATACTAACCTAATTGACAGTGAAAAGAAGGAAGCCTGAACCGAATACAACAATTCCAAAACATGCATCCTGTTTGCAACAAGGCACTAATGTAAAACATTTGGGAAACATTCAGGACACTTTTTTTTAATACAAAATGTTATGTTTTGGGAAAATACAACACATTACTGAGTACTACTCTCCATATTTTCAAGCATTGTGATGGCTGCATAAATCAAATGTATTTATAAAGCCCTTTTTACATCAGCCAATGTCACAAAGTGCTACCCATCATGTTATGGGTATGCTTGTAATCATTAAGGACTGCAGAGTTTTTCAGGATAAAAAAGAAACAGACTGGAGCTAAGCACTTCCCAGAAGAAAATCTGGTTGTCTGTTTTCCACCAGACACTGGGAGATCAATTCATCTTTCAGCAGGACGATAACCTAAAACACAAGGCCAAATCTACATGAGTGGATTACCAAGAAGACCAAGATTACCAAGGTTTCCATTAACCCAGTAGGCAGGTTTCCGTTTATTTGACAAAGCAATGTTGCAACAACAAAAAAAGTGACATATGTAATGGAAACGGCAGCTATAGGAGACATAAAGAACATTTTTCTAAAGATCAACAAAATGTTTATCCATTCGACGGGTGGATTTTCCTTCTGTCAAACTTCATTTATTGCGATGAATTATGAAGGAAACTGTGTTTTTATAATAAATTATGATTGCGGAATCATTTTGAAGGTATCCAGGGCATGTGATTTCACCGCGTAACTATAAAGCTCCATTCCACATTTCATTCTAAATGCGTACGTCTTGAAAAATATATATATTTTTGAACTATAAATTATTTTCTTTGCAAAACAAATATTGTACTGACTTTAAAAAATGCCTGAATTGCTTCGCCTTGCTTTTCTGGTTGGCTGGCAAGTTTCCCCACCCAATTATTTCAGATCAACAGGAGTACAAGTTTCACCATGGCACGGTCCGTAACGATACGTTGGCACATGAGAATTATTAGGATATGGCAAATAATAGTAAATTATTGCATTCTATCAATGCTGGCTTTAGCGGGCTGAAACCCTATGAAACCGATAGGTGTGAGGGAATACAGGACCATTTATTAATGTGCAATTTGCCTAAATGGGTAATGGAAACACTTCAACCATTTTGATTTAACACACTAGATTTCTTTTTTTTTTTTTTTTTTTTTAGGTGTGTGACATCATTACGTCCAGCTGTTTTCATTAACATGATATTTAAATGTAAATGCACCCTTGCAGGCAATTTTTTTAAATCAAACTTTTTAAATTGTCGACAAACAAACAATCACTGGACAAGTTAATGGAAACGTAGCTAGTGAATGATCCTGAGTGGCTGAGTTAAATTTTCAGCAGATTTAAGTCAGTACTAAGGCAAGACCGTAAAATGGTTGTCTAGCAATGATCATCAATCAATTCGACAGAGCTTGAAGAATTAAAAAAATATATATATAGGCAAATCTTGCACAATACAGGTGTGCAAAGCTCTTACACTTATCCAGAAATACTCACAGCTGTAATCACTGCCAAAGGTGATTCTAACACTTATTGACTCGGGGTTGAATACTTATCTAATCAACATATGTTCGTTTTATTTTCCATATTTTTTACAAATGTTTGAATTTGTCTTCTACTTTGACATGAAAGTATCTTGTGTAGATTGTTGACAAAAAAAAGGCAAATCCATTTTAATCCCACTTTGTAACAGTCAAGGGATGTGAATAATTTCTGAAGGCACTGTACAGGGCCAACGTGTGTTCAAGTCATTGATCTCACAGCCTAGCCTACTTCCCGCCTGTAGTATGCATCTGATCTCACTCTTCCGAACCAAGTAAAAGCAGTAATGGAAACTATTCTGTCCATGTATAAACCTGCACTTTTGGCATATGTACATGTAAAACATACAATACAAGCATTTCGCTACACTCGCATTAACATCTGCTAACCATGTGTATGTGACCAATACAATTTTATTTGATATAATCTTGTTGGTGCTGCATGGTGTTTGTCCTTTTGCGACATCCTCTGTTCCAACTATTCCTGGCAGCCGCTCGCTGCTCGCTCCCTCCTCGGCTCACTGCTTCTCTCTGTGATGAGAATACTGAATAAGATGCCATTTAATTTCAGAATGGGTGTTGATGGTCTTTGTGAACCAAGCGCCAACGCGTTCTAACAAAGACTAGGGTGTTGCAAGGTTCTCAAGGGTCCTTATTTGTCGCTGTCCATGTGCTTCCACCTGTCAGATAACTATAAATTGAGGGGCAAAATATGTGATTAATTTTTTTTAAAATTCTGCTTGGCTTTTGACTTCTGTTATTTATCAATTGATAATTTGCTCTATGTTCACCCATTTCAAGTATGATGTTTTTGCATGACATTTTTACAATCCTAGCAGGGTTGTGTCCATAGCTGTATTTCTTATGTACAGAACAGCTCAATGTCATGTTCATATTATTTCCCCCCTTTTTTTTTAATGAAGTGTCCCGTGTTATTGTATAGCCTATTTGAATGAGAACAATTGAATTTAAAATGCCCAGAAAATAAGGATAAATTGCTCGTCTTTATCTAATTGAAATACAAGCCAAGTACAGTTGAAGTCGGAAGTTTGCATACATTTAGGTTGGAGTCATTAAAACTCGTTTTTCAACCACTCCACACATTTCTTGTTAACAAACTATAGTTTTGGCAAGTTGGTTAGGACATCTACTTTGTGCATGACACAAGTCATTTTTCCAACAATTGTTTACAGACAGATTATTTCACTTATAATTCACTGTATCACAATTCCAGTAGGTCAGAAGTTTACATACAGTAAGTTGACTGTACCTTTAAACAGCTTGGAAAATTCCAGAAAATGATGTCATGGCTTTAGAAGCTTCTGATAGGCTAATTGACATAATTTGAGTCAATTGTAGGTGTACCTCTGGATGTATTTCAAGGCCTACCTTCAAACTCAGTGCCTCTTTGCTTGACATCATGGGAAAATTGAAAGAAATCAGCCAAGACCTCAGAAAAAAAATTGTGGACCTCCGCCAGTCTGGTTCATCCTTGGGAGCAATTTCCAAACGTCTGAAGGTACCACGTTCATCTGTACAAACAATAGTATGCAAGTATAAACACCATGGGACCAGACAGTCGTCATACCGCTCAGGAAAGAGATGTGTTCGGTCTCCTAGAGATGAATGTACTTGTGTGAAAAGTGCAAATCAATCCCAGAACAACAGCAAAGGCCCTTGTGAAGATGCTGGAGGAAACAGGTACAAAAGTATCTATATCCACAGTAAAACGAGTCCTATATCGACATAACCTGAAAGGCTGCTCAGCAAGGAAGAAACCACTGCTCCAAAACTGCCATAAAAAAAGCTAGACTACGGTTTGCAACTGCACATGGGGACAAAGATTGTACTTTTTGGTGAAATGTCCTCTGGTCTGATGATACAAAAATATAATTTGGCCATAATGACCATCATTATGTTTGGAAGAAAAAGGGGGAGGCTTGCAAGCCGACGAACACCATCCCAACCGTGAAGCATAAGGGTGGTAGCATCATGTTGTGGGGGTGCTTTGCTGCAGGAGGGACTGGTGCACTTAACAAAATAGATGGGATCATGAGGGAGGAAAATGATGTGGATATATTGAAGCAACATCTCAAGACATCAGTCAGGAAGTTAAAGCTTGGTCGCAAATGGGTCTTCCAAATGGACAATGACCCCAAGCATACTTCCAACGTTGTGTCAAAATGTCTCAAGGACAACAAAGTCAAGGTATTGGAGTGGCCATCGCAAAGCCCTGACCTCAATCCTATAGAAAATTTGTGGGCAGAACTGAAAAAGCGTGTGCGAGCAAGGAGGCCTACAAACCTGATTCAGTTACACTAGCTCTGTCAGGAGGAATGGGCCAAAATTCACCCAACTTATTGTGGGAAGCTTGTGGAAGGCTACCTGAAACGTTAAACAATATAAAGGCAATGCTACCAAATACTAATTGAGTGTATGTAAACTTCTGACCCACTGGGAATGTGATGAAAGAAATAAAAGCTGAAATAAATCATTCTCTCCACTATTATTCGGACATGTCACATTCTTAAAATAAAGTGGTGATCCTAACTGACCTAAGACAGGGAATTTTTGCAAGGATTAAATGTCAGGAATTGTGAGAAACTGAGTTTAAATGTATTTGGCTAAGGTTTATGTAAACTTACGACTTCAACTGTAACAATTATGGTTTGAAATGGCTTTTATAATAAACTGCATTAATTAATACAACAGTAATTTCTTATTTTAACTAAACACTGCAGAACTATGTTTGGATTTTTTAAAATCTAAAGCGTAGGTTTATATATTGGTCTGTTCTTATTCAAAAGTTATTAGAAGTTTATTGGACTTAGAAAAAATATGGTATCTAGTTAAGAAGTCAACAATTATTTAGATATATTTTTAAAGTACTGTATTTTCCTAAAATATTCAGTGCTTTTTCTTTTTCTCTATCCATTCTCTCCAGATTGACCTTATCTTGTTTACAAAGATACCGGTAAGTGAACAAACTGCTGAGGAGTGAAAGCAAGCCTCATGAGTTGGCCTGGCGGATCTCAGCGACGTTATGGATTTGACTAAAATGGGTATGATCCAGCTCCAGAACCCTAACCACCCCACGGCCCTGCTGAAGAAGGCTAACCAGATGCGTCTGGCAGGAACCCTCTGCGATGTGGTCATCATGGTGGACAGCCAGGAGTTCCATGCTCATCGGACTGTGCTGGCCTGCACCAGCAAGATGTTTGAGATCCTGTTTCACCGCAACAGCCAGCATTACACCCTGGACTTTCTTTCACCAAAGACCTTCCAGCAGATACTGGAGTATGCCTACACTGCCACACTCCAGGCCAAAGTGGAAGACCTGGACGACCTACTGTACGCAGCAGAGATTCTAGAAATTGAGTACCTGGAGGAGCAATGCCTCAAGATCCTGGAGACAATCCAGTCCTCAGACGACAACGACACGGAGGTCAACATGAACGATGAAGGCACGGAGGAAGACGATGAGCGCAAGGGCAGGCAAGGAGGGAAGACCGCCAAGAAGCATTCCATGGAGGGGAGCTACCATTCAGCTGTCCAGCAAGCCTCGGCCCTGGCCAGCATGGTGGACCAGAGCCCCTCTGTCTCCACATCCTTCGGGCTCTCCACCATGAGCCCAACCAAAGCTGCCGTGGACAGCCTGATGAGCATAGGCCAGTCCCTCCTGCAGCAGGGCTTTGGGGGCGAGCACCTGACTCAAGGAAACTCCCACCACCAATTGATGACCGAGATCAAGACCGAGATGATGCAAGTGGATGAAGGCGGAGGCCACGGGAGCCCCAGAACCATGGAGTCCAGCGCCTCCAGCAATGGCAAAAGGAGCGGCGAGTTGGACAAGAACCGTGATGGCCCCGGGACTCCAACCAGGAGCAGTGTGATCACAAGCGCCCGCGAGCTGCACTACGTCCGGGAGGATGGCATGGGCGACTCCCAAGCAGATGGCGGCCAAATGGGTCTGGAAGCCATGGCGGGTATGACAGGCATGACCGAGAAACACCTGGCCTCCTTGTACTCGCTGCCTACCAATCATAAAAATGAGGCTATGCTATCCATGCCGGCCTCCATGGCCTCTTCTCTCCATATGTCCCCTGCCCTGGCCATGTCCATGGATTTCAGTGCCTACGGGGGACTTCTGCCCCAGAGCTTCATCCAAAGGGAGTTCTTCAACAAGTTGGGGGAGCTGGCTGCCGGTATGAAGCCAGACGGTAGGAACCAGCATGAACGCTGCAACGTGTGTGGCGCAGAGCTACCAGACAACGAAGCTGTGGAGCAACATAGGTAAGCTCAACTTTGTTTAACTTCATGTCACTAGATTGGTTCCATTAACATTTGTAAACTTATTGATCTTTGCCAAAATCTATCTTTCTTTAAATCGACGTTAAAATGCTATTTTAAGTCATCTCTGTACAATAACTTAATTTAAGTGTGCTGATATACAGTGCCTTCGGAAAGTATTCAGACCCCTTGACTTTTTCCACATTTTGGTATGTTACAGCCTTATTCTAAAATTGATTAAAACATTTTTTTTCTCTCAGCAAACTATACACAATACCGCATAATGACAAAGCGAAAACAGGTTTTAGACATTTTTGCAAATGTATTACAAATAAAAACCAGATGAATACTTATGTAAATAAGTTCACACCCTTTGCTTTCAGACTCGAAATTGAGGTCAATTCAATTGATTGGACGTGATTTGGAAAGGCATACACCTGTCCGATATAAGGTTTCACAGTTGACAGTGCATGTCAGAGCAAAAACCAAGCCATGAGGTCGAAGGAATTGTCCGTAGAGCTCCGAGACAGGATTGTGTCGAGGCACAGATCTGGGGAAGGGTACCAAAAAATGTCTGCAGCATTGAAGGTCCCCAAGAACATAGTGGCCTCCATTTCTTAGACCTGGCCGTGTGGCCAAACTGAGCAATTGGGGAAGAAGGGCCTTGGTCAGAGAGGTGACCAAGAACCCAATGGTTCTCTCAAGAACCCAACAGCGCTCTGGAGTTCCTCTGTGGAGATGGGAGAACCTTCCAGACGGACAAGCATCTCTGCAGCACTCCACCAATCAGGCTTTATGGTAGAGTTGCCAAACAGAAGCCACTCTGTAAAAGGCACATGACAGCCTGCTTGGAATTTGCCAAAAGACACCTAAAGGACAAGATTCTGGTCTGATGAAACCAAGATTGAACTCTTTGGCCTGAATGCCAAGCGTCACATCTGAAGGAAACCTGGCACCATCCCTACGGTGAAGCATGGTGGTGGTAGCATCATGCTGTGGGGATGTGTTTCAGCGGAAGAGACTAGGTAGACTAGTAAGGATCGATGCAAACGGAGCAAAGTCAAGAGGTCCTTGATGAAAACCTGCTCCAGAGCACTCGGGACCTCAGACTGAGGGTGAAGATTCACCTTCCAACAGGACAATGACCCGAAGCACACAGCCAAGACAAACCAGGTGTGGCTTCGGGACAAGTCTCTGAATGTCCTTGAGTGGCCCAACCAGAGCCCGGACTTGAACCCGATCGAACATCACTGGAGAGACCTGAAAATATCTGTGCAACAACGCTCCCCATCCAACCTGGCAGAGCTTGAGAGGATCTGCAAAGAGGAATGGGAGGAACTTCCCAAAAACAGGTCTACCAAGCTTGTAGCGTCCTACCCAAGACGACGTGAGGCTGTAATCGCTGCCAAAGGTGCTTCAACAAAGTACTGAGTAAAGGGTCTGAATACTTATGTAAATGTGATATTAATAAAATTAGCAAATATTTCTAAAAATCTGTTTTTGCTTTAGGATTTTTGGGTATTGTGTGTAGATTGAGGGGACAATTTAATCCATTTTAGCATAAGGCTGTAACGTAACAGTGGAAAAAGTCAAGGGGTCTGAATACTTTCCGAAGGCACTGCACGTACATATAATATAGGCCTACATTTTTCAACCTTAAATCATTCTGGAATCTACCTATCAAAAGTTGTGGTTGTCTTTTTTTAAATCTTGAATATGTTTATTTTTTTGCTCATATACACTGAACAAAAATATAAACGCATCATGTAAAGTGTTGGTACCATGTTTCATGAGCTGAAAAAAAATCCCAGAAAATGTCGATATGCACAAAAAGCATATTGCTCTCAAATTTTGTGCACACATTTCTTTACTTCCCTGTTTATGTGCATTTCTTCTTTGCCAAGATAATCAATCCACCTGACAGATGGGGCATATTAAGATGCTGATTAAACAGCATGATCATTACACAGGTGCATCTTGTGCTGGGGACAATAAAAGGCCACTTTAAAATGTGACAACTGCACAACACAATGCCACATGTCTCAAGTTGAGGGATTGTGCAATTGGCATGCAAGAATGTCCACGCGAGCTGTTGCTAGATAATTGAATGTTAATTTCTCTACCATAAGCCACCTCCAATGTCATTTTAGAGAATTTGGCTGTACGTCCAACCGGCCTCAACCGCAGACCACCTGTTAATCCTCCAGCTTCTTTCTTCTCACTTTGTCACTTAGGTTAGTATTGTGGAGTAACTACAATGCTGTTGATCCATCCTCAGTTTTCTCCTATCATAGCCAGTAAACAATAACTGTTTTAAAGTCCCAATTAGCCTCTTGGAGAAATCCCTGTGGTTTCCTTCCTTTCCGGTGACGGAGTTAGGAACAAAGCTTTATCTTTGTAGTGTCTGGGTGTATTTATACAGAATGCAAAGTGTAATTAATAACTTCAGCATGCTGAAAGGGATATTCAATGTCTGTTTTTTTTTACCCGTCTTCCAATAGTTGCCCTTCTTTGTAAGGCATTTGAAGACCTCCCTGGTCTTCGTGGTGGAATCTGTGTTTGAAATTCACTGCTCGACTGAGGGACCTTGCAATTATCTGTATGTGTGGGGTACAGAGATTATGTAGTCATTCAAAAATCACGTTGCTCACTATTATTGCACACAGTGAGTCCATGCAACTTATTATGTGACATGTTAAGCACATTTTTAGTCCTGAACTTATTTAGGCTTTCCATACTAAAGGGGTTGAATACTTGTTGACTCAAGCCATTTCAGTTTTCATTTGTAAAAATATCTAAAAACATAATTCCACTTTGACATTAGGGGTATTGTGTGTAGACCTGTAACACAACAAAATGTTAAAGTCCAAAGGGTGTGAATACTTTCTGAAGGTACCGTAGCAAACTACAGTTGAAGTCGGAAGTTTTACATACACTTAGGTTGGAGTCATTTACTTGTTTTTCATCCACTCCACTAATTTCTTGTTAGCAAACTATAGTTTTAGCAAGTCGGGTCAGGACATCTTTGTGCATGACACAAGTCATTTTTCCAACAATTGTTTACAGACAGATTATTTCACTTATAATTCACTGTATCACAATTCCAGTAGGTCAGAAGTTTACATACAGTAAGTTGACTGTACCTTTAAACAGCTTGGAAAATTCCAGAAAATGATGTCATGGCTTTAGAAGCTTCTGATAGGCTAATTGACATAATTTGAGTCAATTGTAGGTGTACCTCTGGAATTATTTCAAGGCCTACCTTCAAACTCAGTGCCTCTTTGCTTGACATCATGGGAAAATCAAAAGAAATCAGCCAAGACCTCAGAAAAAGAATTGTAGACCTCCACAAGTCTGGTTCATCCTTGGGAGCAATTTCCAAACGCCTGAAAGTACCACGTTCATCTGTACAAACAATAGTTTGCAAGTATAAACATCATGGGACCATGCAGCCGTCATACCGCTCAGAAAGGAGACGCGTTCGGTCTCCTAGAGATGAATGTACTTTGGTGCGAAAAGTGCAAATCAATCCCAGAACAACAGCAAAGGCCCTTGTGAAGATGCTGGAGGAAACAGGTACAAAAGTATCTATATCCACAGTAAAACGAGTCCTATATCGACATAACCTGAAAGGCTGCTCAGCAAGGAAGAAACCACTGCTCCAAAACTGCCATAAAAAAAGCTAGACTACGGTTTGCAACTGCACATGGGGACAAAGATTGTACTTTTTGGTGAAATGTCCTCTGGTCTGATGATACAAAAATATAATTTGGCCATAATGACCATCATTATGTTTGGAAGAAAAAGGGGGAGGCTTGCAAGCCGACGAACACCATCCCAACCGTGAAGCATAAGGGTGGTAGCATCATGTTGTGGGGGTGCTTTGCTGCAGGAGGGACTGGTGCTCTTCACAAAATAGATGGCATCATAAGGGAGGAAAATTATGTGGATATATTGAAGCAACATCTCAAGACATCAGTCAGGAAGTTAAAGCTTGGTCGCAAATGGGTATTCCAAATGGACAATGACCCCAAGCATACTTCCAAAGTTGCGTCAAAATGGCTCAAGGACAACAAAGTCAAGGTATTGGAGTGGCCATCGCAAAGCCCTGACCTCAATCCTATAGAACATTTGTGGGCAGAACTGAAAAAGCGTGTGTGAGCATACCTGACTCAGTTACACCAGCTCTCAGGAGGTATGGGCCAAAATTCACCCAACTTATTGTGGGAAGCTACCCAAATGTTTGACCCAAGTTAAAAAAAATTTAAGGCAATGCTACCAAATACTAATTGAGTAAATGTTAACTTCTGACCCACTGGGAATGTGATAAAAGAAATAGAAGTTGAAATAAATAATTCTCTCTACTATTACTCTGACATTTCACATTCTTAAAATAAAGTGGTGATCCTAACTGACCTAAGACGTGGAATTTTTACTAGGATTAAATGTCAGGAATTGTGAGAAACTGAGTTTAAATGTATTTGGCTAAGGTTTATGTAAACTTCCGACTTCAACTGTAGATGACTCGTTGGATAATATCCTTGATTTTAATGTTTGAGATTTTACCACTCATTGTTTGTTTGTTTTCTCAGCTAAGATATTTTTTCACAATTCTGATGCAACAAATTTTAAGCCTGATTTTGAATACATTTATTTGAATTAGTAAATGTGAAATTAGCTTCTTGTGGTCTATCGCCTGCTTTTGAAACATTGCTGAGAAGAGTTTAACTGATTTTAATATGCCTTTTTACTGGACATATTTCACATCATTGTCTATTTTTGTTTAATAAAATGCATTTCTTAATGGGAATAAGTAATATCTTTTCCATTATACTGCTGGCAATAGCATTGGATTTTATGTTTGTCAATTTTCACCCAGAATTGGGTATGAGTTACTTTCTTGTATACTAAAGTCAATAATGTAGGAATTTTAAGGCAATTGTATTGCAATGCCACCAGGCTACTGCTCACTTGTTGCTGATACTACATGATACTTGAATATCTATATTCATATTGTTTAAAGTAGGCTATCATAGCAATAGAATATTTACAAACTCAACAGCTAAAGTGTTGTCGATCTCTGAAACAAAAGCAGTAGTCTATTGTTGGTGACCGAGTCAGAGGTTCTCTTCCCTGATGACTTCCAGGCCTATCCGGGAGACTACCGAGCCGTCCTGCCGCGGCGCTGGCTGAGCCCATTAGTTGCACCTGGCGAAGGGGGTCGGCTAATGGGAAGCAGCCCCCTCCCCCTCTCCTCACACCCACCCCAGCACACCCCTGAACCCTGCGGTGTGGCCAGTGATGGAGTGTCCCAGGCTGGGGCTCCCAGCCACCTGGGGGACAAGGAGGGCCTTATTAGCTTTATGAGTGGAGCAGACTGTCCAGGCCAGGAAATTAGGGCTGTGCACAGGACCCAGGCCCTGCCCTCTGCAGCCTAACCTTTGGGCCGGTCGGCTGGCCTCTGCTTCTCGTCAGCAGAGCTGGAGGGCGGGGTAGTCGTGGTGTGGATGGAAGTCTGAAAAGAGGGGGTGCAGCGAGTAAATCCATGCCAGACAAGCACTGCTGTTTAAATCCCACCGTGCACTCCTGTTGTAGACTACACAGCATGCTGTTGTCTGCGTCCTGAGAAATATTTGCGCAACTTCCAAAACTGTAAAGGAACTGTACTAGTTTGTCTAAAGTTGGAAAATAGACCATAAGAAACACTCTGACAATCTGTTTCTGCTAATGGCCTGACACTCTCACACAGCCCAACACCCCATGAAGCTTGTAGGAGTTGGAATTTGGGACTGACTCAGTGTGTCAGCATTGATTGAGAGCTCACATTTCCAGTTGTTTAAGATTCTAGTGAGACGAGTGGGAGGGGAGGGGGCGCCCCGGGTGAGTTTCCAGGTCCTAGGTCATGTCTGGAGATTCAAGCTTTTATGCAACTGAAAAGAGTTGGATGACATTTTAAAGATGACTCTTGCTTGTTTTGCTGAAAAGTTGTACTCTGTACCCTGATCTTGTACAACTTCCTGTGTTTTCAGTGGTTGAATTGGGAGCTGTGGGGTCCCTAGTTCGGCGGCGATTGTTTACCCCATTTCTTCACAGCATGTGATTTCTGTGTAATGCTCAAATTACATTCCAGTGGAGTGATCATTTTTAAGCATGCAGCTTAAAGCGCTCTTGTCATTTGATGTGTCCATCCTTCAACAACTAAAACATCGAGGGTTGGTCTAGAAAGGCATGCCCCTACAAATCGATGGTTGTATTTAGACGAGGCTTTCATAGGCCCAGTGCTACTCTGATATGTGAAAATAAATAAGATCAGCAGGTGATCTCTGCTAAACTGTGGACCCATCCAAGTTCTTATTTATTATTACAATGTGCATAAAACTCTGGAATAGAATGTCTCTAACTGAACGACACCAGTTCACCCAAGGTACTTTTATTAAAATGGTGTCACTAACTTTAACATTTCCAGCCTCTGCCCTACATGTAACATTTTTATTTGAAGCGTAACAGTGTTTGTTTACAATTCTATTTTTTTTTTAATACAAACAGATTGAAACATGCTCATGTTTTGTGTTGTGAGGGGTAAGACCGTTGAATGTAGCTCCTTTAGCACACAATACCTCATAATGACAAAAATATATTTACATAAGTATTCAGACCCTTTACTCAGTACTTTGTTGAACCACCTTTGGCAGTGATTACAGCCTCAAGTCTTCTTGGATATGACACTACAAGCTTGGCACACCTGTATTTGGGGAGTTTCTCCAATGCTTCTCTGCAGATCTTCTCAAGCTCTGCCAGGTTGGATGGTGATTGTTGCTGCACAGCTATTTTCAGGTCTCTCCAGAGATGTTGGATCGGGTTCAAGTCCGGGCTCTGGCTGGGCCACTCAAGGACATTAAGAGACTTGTCCCGAAGCCACTCCTCCGTTGTCTTGACTGTGTGCTTAGGGTCGTTGTCCTGTTGGAAGTTTAACAGTAATGGCCTTGAGAGAGAAGCTATTTTTCAGTCTCTCGGTCCCAGCTTTGATGCACCTGTACTGACCTCGCCTTTTGAATGGTAGCGGGGTGAACAGGCAGTGGCTCAGGTGGTTGTTGTCCTTGATGATTTTTTTGGCCTTCCTGTGACATCGGGTACTGTGGGTGTCATGGAGGGCAGGTAGTTTGCCCCCGGTTGTGCAGACCGCACCACCCTCTGGAGAGCTCTGCGGTTATGGGCGGTGCAGTTGCCGTACCAGGCGGTGATGCAGCCCGAAAGGATGCTCTCAATTGTGCATCTGTAAAAGTTTGAGGGTTTTAGACCAACAAGCCAATTTTCTTCAGCCTCCTGAGGTTGAAGAGGCACTGTTTAGCCTTCTTCGCCACACTGTCTGTGTGGGTGGACCATTTCAATTTGCCCGCGATGTGTACGCCGAGGAACTTAACTTTCCACCTTCTCCACTGCTGTTCCGTTGATGTGGATCGGGGGGGTGCTCCCTCTGCTGTTTCCTGAAGTCCACGATCATCTCCTTTGTTTTGTTGACGTTGAGTGAGAGGTTATTTTCCTGACACCACACTTTGAGGGCCCTCACCTCCTTTCTGTAGGTCGTCTCGTCGTTGTTGGTAATCAAGCCTCCACTGTAGTGTCGTCTGCAAACTTGATGATTGAGTTGGAWTCGTGCATGGCCACGCAGTCATGGGTGAACAGGGAGTACAGGAGAGGGCTGAGAACGCACCCTTGTGGGGTCCCAGTGTTGAGGATCAGCGGGGTGGAGATGTTGTTTCCTACCTTTACCACCTGGGGCCAGCCTGTCAAAGTCCAGGACCCAGTTGCACAGGGCCACGGAGAAGGAGAGCCCACAGGCTTTGGTAGTGGGCCGTCTCAGTGGCACTGTATTGTCCTCAACGCGAGCAAAAGGTTGTTCATTTTGTCTGGGAGCAAGAAGTCGATGTCCGCTATGGGGCTGGTTTTCTTTTTGTAATCCGTGATTGACTGTAGACTCTGCCACATGTCTCGTATTTGAGCCTTGAATTGCGACTCTACTTTGTCTCTATTCTGACGCTTTGCTTGTTTGATTGCCTTGCGAAGGGAATACCTGCACTGTTTGTATTCGGTCATGTTTTTAGTCGCCTAGCCATGATTTAAAAGCGGTGGTTCATGCTTTCAGTTTTGCACAAATGCTGCCATTGTGTTCTTGGGGACCTTCAATGCTGCAGACTATTTTGGTCCACTTCCTCAGATCTGTGCCTCGACACAATCCTGTCTTGGACCTCTACGGACAATTCCTTCGACCTCATGGCTTAGTTTTTGCTCTGACATGCACTGTCAACTATGGGACCTTTTATATAGCCTTTCCAAATCATGTCAAAGTGGTGATCCTAACTGACCTAAGACAGGGAATTTTTACTAGGATTAAATGTCAGGGATTGTGAAACTGAGTTTAAATGTATTTGGCTAAGGTGTATGTAAACTTCTGACTTCAACTGTATATGCAGATCTCCATCTTATCACAGATGTTAATTTACAGTGATCGATTGCCAGAATTGTGAGTCATGATTTGATTGAATATGATTTTTTGATTCCCTTTGTACAGCAAACCTGTACATTATTTCGTCCCAAAAATGTTTTATATCTGATCAATTGACAGAAATTGCGGTTCCCCTGTTGATAAACCTACATGTTTGTGTGTTTTTCTAAAGACTTGTCAAATGCTTTGATTGTTGATAGCTCACAGAGCGATGGTTCTGGTTGACTAATTACAAATGATATCCCAGCAGCCCTGTGCCAGTGTCGCCGCCATCTCCAATTACAAACGTGAAGAAAATTTCAGTCGGTAGTTCATTTGGTTCAAACAGGTCAAGTTAACTGGCCCTAATTGTTTCCAGAAGTTTCACAGGTCCTTTATGTGTGTGTGTGTGTGTGTGTGTGTGTGTTTGAATGAATGCATCAGTAAGTGCTCACTTCCTGTATACTTTTAGCCTGCTCCATTCATTTGCCTGGGTTCTGTCATAAAGCCTCAAAACAACTGGATGTGATGTGGATTGGCTCCAAAAATGGGGGGGGGGGGGTGTTGTATCTCTTGAAGTAGCTCTCCAAAGTCATGTATTGATATCTCCCAGAGTTTTATGAGTGAGGGATTGGTAAATGAAGGGCTGTGTTTTGTTTTTCAATTGCCCTAGGTTTCCTACAGGGGCCAAATCAACGCTCCATCTCACCACAACAACAATACGTTTTTTTTCTGCTCCAAAGCCGGGACATATTTGACAAGCTCAGATTTATTATTTCTTAAAGCCTGGGTGAGTTTACTTGTGCCTTCAGGGAGACAAGATTAAAGCAATATTTTAGTAACCCCCGCAATAGGAAAATAATCAGCTGGCAAGGCTGAGGGATTATTAGACAAATGCATCGTATGGGGCTAACTCTAAGGAAGAGAACTCTGCTTGATATTCCAACACCGCTTCTGATTCAAAGGCCCATAGCCTTGGGTTTATCGCTTTCACTTAACACCCATTATCATGAGGATGACTGACCTCTAATGCACAACCCTCCAGAACCCTTTCGGAATATAGCTGGTAAACATAGCTAACACTCAATGTTTAAACCATTTCTCTCAAATCCTAGCCTCATGGTGTATGAATGAACCCCTATCAATGATTGTCCACTTCGCGTCGGCCATCTTTGAGATCGAGAAACCTTTTCATCAATGACATTCGGATATTCAATTTCCTCCCTTGTGTCGAGGTGGATAGAGAGGGCAGAGCGGAGCTTAGTCGCCGTGTTCTAATACCCAGGGTTCCTTGGTATGCTGGGGACCTTATCTATGCATATCAGGGGCCTGATAAGAGAGCTAGAAATAAGGGTTTTGTGTTTCACATTTTGTGCACACAGGTGGATGGATTATCGAGAAGCTGATTTTAACAGCATGATCATTACACAGGTGCACCTTGTGCTGTCACACAACACAATGCCACAGATGTCTGAAGTTTTGCATTTGGCATGCTGATTGCAGGAATGTCCATCAGAGCTGTTGCAAGAGAACTGAATGTTAATTTCTCTACCATAAGCCGCCTCCAACGTACAGCTGATGAAACTGGGGTTTTGCACAACCAAAGAATTTCTGCACAAACTGTCAGAAACCGTCTCAGGGAAGCTCGTGTGTGCTTGTCTTCACCGAGGTCTTGACTTGACTGCAGTTTGGTGTCGTAACTGACTTGCTCACATTTGATGGCCCCTGGCATGCTGAAAAAGTGTGCTCTTCACTGATGAATCCCGGTTTCAACTGTACCGGGCAGATGGCAGACGTAGTATGGCGTCGTGTGACGGGCGGTTTGCTGATGTCAATGTTGTAAACAGAATGCCCCATGGTGGCGGTGGGGTTATTGTATGGGCAGGCATAAGCTATGGACAACAAACACAATTTGCATTTTGTCGATGGCAATTTGAATGCACAGAGATACCGTTACGAGATCGTGAGGCTTATTGTTGTGCCATTCATCCACTGCTATCTCCTCATGTTTCAGCATGATAATGCATGGCACCATTTCGCAAGGATATGTACACAATTCCTGGAAGTTGAAAATGTCCCAGTTCTTCCATGGCCTTCATACTCACCAGACATGTTACCCATTGAACATGTTTGGGATGCTCTGGATCGACGTGTACGACAGCATGTTCCAGTTCCTGCCATTATCCAGCAACTTCGCAGATGTACAGTGATCCCTCGCCACTTCGCGGTTCACTTATCGCGGATTCGCTATTTCGCGGATTTTCATAATGCATTTTTTTATTTTTTTTGGTGCATTGTGCTCTGCATTCTGATTCGCTAAAAACTCACTCCCGCTTCTTGTATCAAAACATGCTACGAATTGTGCTATCATTTTGTCGTCTCGTGCAGTTATGTGTACGTACATAAAACAGCTTGGCAAATTTACATTAAGTTGGCCAAATTATCTTGTAATTTCGAACATCTCCTAAACCCATAATGTCGACGAAACGGCCTACACGTGAGTCACTGTATTTGTATACATGTAATAGTTGCTAATTGTAAAAAAAAAAAAAAAGTTTTCTATTTCGCGGATTTCACTTATCGCGGGTCATTTTCGGAACGTAACCCCCGCGATAAACGAGGGATTACTGTATATCTGTATTCCCAGTCATGTGAAATCCATAGATTTGGGCCTAATGAATTCATTTAAATTGACTGATTTCCTTATTTGAACTGTAAAAATGTAGAGATTGTTGCACGTTTTATATTGTTGTTCAGTATACAAGATAAGATAAGCTTCAAAACGGAATGATCTAGTTGACTCAGCAAACACCTAAGTTTAGAATTTTTTATGAAGAAATTGTTGGTATTTCTGGTTGTTATGCTAAGTAACTCATTGATCCTGCATTGTAGTATACCCCTCTGATATCCTATCCACCACCAACAACCGGATGGCTCCTTCAGCCTCAAACCTTAGCATCAACGGTAAAGATGGCCTCATTCCAGCTGTGGTCCCAGTTAAAATGATTATTTTACCGTATTTTATAGATGGGCTTTTATGTGCCCTTGAGCTCTTTTTTTGTTGTTGCTCATTTTGTTGTGCATGCTTTGTCATAGTCTACATTATTGGGGGAAAGAAAGTAGAGATTCATTACCTAAGCTTGGCTAAATGTAGAAGCTTTTTATTACAAGTGAAACTGGCAGAACTCCATTACAAGGAGCAGGATTATCACTCCCATTTGAATTCACGCAGTGAGCAAATCCCCTGGAGAGCACTTTACACAGGTACAGTAGTACATCATAGGGTAATATCCAAATAGCTCCACAAAAGCTTTTTGAAAAGGGCACACATGCCAGGAAGTTCCTCCTCTTCCAGAACAGACCAAATTTGAGGACTGGGGCAAGCCATGAGGCCTTATGTTATCCTCCCTGACTGCCTCCTTTTCATAGTCGGCAAGCCTTGATGCCTTGTTGATGTAGTGCCTGGTGTCTGTGTTTGTTTATGCATCTGAGGATCAGCCTTTGGCCGGCAGGCGCGAGAGCAGAGCAGAGCCGAGCAGAGGCAGCTGGCTGAAACCCAATTATAGACAGGCTCTAAAAGGCCCTGGTCGATTTACACCGCCATCTCTCTGATCTCAGATCTGTGCTCTGTCCTCACTGTCAGGCCGGGAGATGTATCGATTAAAGACTTAACATGCGGTTACATCATGTGGAATGTACTGCACACCCCTCTGTCAGAAGGAGCGTTTTCCCCCCCAAAACACAATCGCCATCGGATTTGAGAATCTGCTCATACCTGTCATTACTTCATGCTGTTTTTTTATGATTGATTGAATTATGTCGTACACAGCAACACGAACACCCTTTTGATCCAAATACAGTAAAAAAAAATATATATATACAGTGGGGAGAACAAGTATTTGATACACTGCTGATTTTGCAGGTTTTCCTAATTACAAAGCATGTAGAGGTCTGTAATTTTTATCATAGGTACACTTCAACTGTGAGAGACGGAATCTAAAACAAAAATCCAGAAAATCACATTGTATGATTTTTAAATAATTAATTTGCATTTTATTGCATGACATAAGTATTTGATCACCTACCAACCAGTAAGAATTCCGGTCTCACGACTGGTTCCGTTTTCTTTAAGAAGCCCTCCTGTTCTCCACTCATTACCTGTATTAACTGCACCTGTTTGAACTCGTTACCTGTATAAAAGACACCTGTCCACACACTCAATCAAACAGACTCCAACCTCTCCACAATGGCCAAGACCAGAGAGCTGTGTAAGGACATCAGGGATAAAATTGTAGACCTGCACAAGGCTGGATGGGCTACAGGACAATAGGCAAGCAGCTTGGTGAGAAGGCAACAACTGTTGGCGCAATTATTAGAAAATGGAAGAAGTTCAAGATGACGGTCAATCACCCTGCGCCTGGAGCTCCATGCAAGATCTCACCTCGTGGGGCATCAATGATCATGAGGAAGGTGAGGGATCAGCTCAAAACTACACGGCAGTACCTGGTCAATGACCTGAAGAGAGCTGGGACCACAGTCTCAAAGAAAACCATTAGTAACACACTACGCCGTCATGGATTAAAATCCTGCAGCGCACGCAAGGTCCCCCTGCTCAAGCCAGCGCATGTCCAGGCCCGTCTGAAGTTTGCCAATGACCATCTGGATGATCCAGAGGAGGAATGGGAAGGTCATGTGGTCTGATGAGACAAAAATAGAGCTTTTTGGTCTAAACTCCACTCGCCATGTTTGGAGGAAGAAGAAGGATGAGTACACCCCAGAACACCATCCCAACCGTGAAGCATGGAGGTGGAAACATCATTTTTTGGGGATGCTTTTCTGCAAAGGGGACAGGATGACTGCACCGTATTGAGGGGAGGATGGATGGGGCCATGTATCCGAGATCTTGGCCAACAACCTCCTTCCTCAGTAAGAGCATTGAAGATGGGTCGTGGCTGGGTCTTCCAGCATGACAACGACACGAAGCACACAGCCATGGCAACTAAGGAGTGGCTCCGTAAGAAGCATCTCAAGGTCCTGGAGTGGCCTAGCCAGTCTCCAGACCTGAACCCAATAGAAAATCTTTGGAGGGAGCTGAAAGTCCGTATTGCCAGCGACAGCCCCGAAACCTGAAGGATCTGGAGAAGATCTGTAGGGAGGAGTGGGCCAAAAATCCCTGCTGCAGTGTGTGCAAACCTAGTCAAGAACTACAGGAAACGTATGATCTCTGTAATGGCAAACAAAGGTTTCTGTACCAAATATTAAGTTCTGCTTTTCTGATGTATCAAATACTTATGTCATGCAATAAAATGCAAATTAATTACTTAAAAATCATACAATGTGATTTTCTGGATTTTTGTTTTAGATTCCGTCTCTCATAGTTGAAGTGTACCTATGATAAAAATTACAGACCTCTACATGCTTTGTAAGTAGGAAAACCTGCAAAATCGGCAGTGTATCAAATACTTGTTCTCCCCACTGTATATATATATATATATTCACCCCAAAAAGCACCAGACCACACACACTTATTAACCAGATAAGCATCATTCAGTGCTGGGTGCATGAGACATTACTGCTGCACAAGCCTCCTTTCTTCAGTGCTGCGGCTCCCGTTATCTCGCCACTGCAACTGGAGATGGCCGGATTACGGTCCGGGGAGCGTGGTGCAAACTCTGTACGGAGCCAGGTGGCTCACCACCTCATGGCTAACATCTAAAGAATAACTTTTTTTGGACCAGGGAAATGAAAGAGAAAAAAAAAGATCAACTAAATCTTATGTCCAGACAGTGTCCAAGGCAATGGGGGATCAGCCGAATTCTGGGCAGACCGAGATAAGAACCGAGAGCAGGGCTGTTGTGTAACAACATTAGCTTCTTGTCACAACTCCGGCCCTGCCTCACCTGTCTCTGCATGGTTAAACCTGGCTAGTGCTGAGTGCTGCGCCTGGCCTCTTGTGGTCAGGCAGGTTGTTAGGGGCCTTGGCTCGCACATTTCATATCTTTTGTCCTTCTGGGGAGCCTGTGGTCAGAGGGGGGAGGGAGGTGCTGGGGACAGACTATACTGCTTTACGCTGCCTGCCTGCCTGTCTAGGTGAGGGTGAAAGCACACCAGTGGTTAGCAGTTACAGCCAGATATCAAGTGACATGTAAATGTATTATCTGGCCTACCATCCTGATGGCTATTTCTCACTCCAAGTAGAGCAGCTGTACTGATGTTTGCGTAAAACACTGGTTGGGATGAAATGTTAGACACTTCTATGATTCTTTCATTTCAGAATAGGTTTGTTTTTCCTTTCATTTTGATAAAAGGAGAAACAATTCTATTTACCACTCTTGAACTCACAGCTTTTCTTAGGCTGCCGTTACACTAAGCAATTTGCACGCAATTTTAGTTGCTTTCGACCAGGTCTTGGAACCATTTTTCCCCCAATCGTTTTGTTCTGAAAGAACCATTTCATTTTTTGCATTCTGTTCCGATAAGCAAAATAAAGTTCTGAACCGCCAAAAAGTTAAGGTTTATATCGTTCCTTTGTGTTCCCTTTTAAACCTCCTGAAATATCTATTTTTCTTTTTACATTTAGCTTGACATTAAATAACTTCACCAATCAGTGCGGATAGAGCAGCTTGCTATGGCGGGGGCAAGCTATTTACATGCATTGGACAAACAAGTGTAGGGCACAAAACATTTTGCAGGTGGAGGAGGCTTGGCTTGAAGTGCTGGGCATCTTGTTGTTATGACATGCATCATCTGAATTAGGCCCACAGAATTATAACTACGGAGGAGTGGCTTCTATGAAGGAACTTTGAATGTCTTTGAGCTTCAGAAAGTTGGCTTAATGTTGGGCTAGATAGCTAGCTAACAAGCTTGTGTGTGCAGAGCGGCACCAGAATTAAAATAAAAACACATTTTTTGTAGTTAACAAATCCAATGTGAAACTTGATAACTATAGTATCCTTTAAATAAAAAATCGTTCTCCCTAATTTCTGATTCACGCATGTAAAGTCAGTATGCTATTAGACTATGCTTCGGAGGGGAGGGGCCTACACACATGCGCACACACATTGGAAAAGCTTTTCAGCTGGCAGGCTGGCAGGCTGGCAGGCTGGCTGGCAGGCAGGCAGACACTGGATTAAGTTTCTGAGTGACAGAGTGAGGGCTTTGCAAAGGCACTTTGTGTTTTTTGTGGGACTGGAAAAAAATGCCCGGAAGGTAAAAGGTTATTAACTGGTTCCCATGCTCTGGTTTTCAGTTATGTTCCTTGAACCAGTTCTGACCCCTTCTTGCAACTGAGTTGCTTTGTGAAACACCTCCTGCAACTCATCTGCAACTTGGTTGCATCTAGTTGAAACTTTTCAACTTTGTGCAATCAAAACAAACATGATCCATTGCCATGTCAACACAGCTGTCAGTGCTGCGCAGCACAACCCGTGATCAGGGTTGACAGAACAGAGACTAGCACAACAGGAAATGTATACAGGTTATTGTACATGGTTTAGCACTCAAATTTTATTTAGAACTGAAGCTAAATCTCTCCTTTCAACTGAAATTATCCACCATAAACTGTGGTAGCTAGCTTAGTTTGTTGCTAGCCTAGTAAAATCCTTGCTAGCTAGCTAGCTGTGCTGGTGTTTGCTATGTCATTTTGGCTACCTAACTAAATTGTACAGGCTGCATTTTGTCTTTATCCATGCTGTTACTATAACCAAACGGTTAGATAAACAAACAAGTAATTTGTGAAACCATGATGTCATGAAGCAGATGACATGTGGTGAGTTAAATTTGATTGGCTGTTGCATGCAATTTTAAGCATGTTTGAGTTGCTTCATGTAACAGCAAAGTTGCTTGAGATATCCCTTACAACTAAAATTGTGTAAAAGTTGCTTAGTGTAACTGCAGCCTTACTGTAAGCACAAACCACACGCAACTTTTCCATTTAAAAGCCCAAAATAATTACAATGATCCCCCTTAAAGCCCGGTTTTGATTTCATGTTTATAAAGCTGCTCCCTCCCTGCACCCCCTTCTTCGGTCCCGAATGCCGGTGTTTTAATCCTGTCGATATCCCATTAGCATCTCCTCTCCGGGTCCCGCCACATGAAAGAAGATGTCGGTTCCCCCTCGGTGGTTCTAACGCGCTGCCGAGCGCGGGGGCACAATGAGTGTGGTCCCGAGCCAAAGGGCCAACCCAAGCGTGCACAAGACCTGTGTGAATGCTACCGCCACGGCTCCCAGCCTCCCCTGGAAGTATCAAATCAGAGCCCTCCGCGGGCTTCCACCGAGAGAGGCTCTAATTAGCTTCTTTGTTGCCGCCTGAATGGGGTGCCAGAGATTGGCAAGGGGCCCCAATGGAGTGATACGAGAGTGCTAAGAAAGGGGTCATAAAACTCCTATCACAAAGGAGCACTCGGGTTGGGGACTGGGCTGGGCGGTAGGCTGGACAGCACCGTACAGGTCCTGTTTACTACCCGACCATCTCACTCCTCTCAGGACCCCAGCCAGGGTATGTCCTGGAACATACACACATCTGGCAGGTTGTTAGACAGCTTTTTGCCTGTCTATATTCCTGCCTCAGAATTTTTGGTTGAAGCAGTTTGTTTTCTTGTGGTTTTATTGACTGGCTGTTGGGTCACACATGGTTTAGTTTTTGCAAGTGAACCAACAATTTGGCTCTTGGAGCCACACTATTTTCTGTCTCGGTTTCCACTGTCTCTTAACACTGCATTGAGGTAACCAATATGTCTGGCCCTCTTTGACTGCTACTAGCAGGGAGCACCAACTGCGGGCCGGAGCGGTTTACCTCGAGCAACACGTTTTAATTCTTACTGTAATCCAGGGGGGGATCAGTTGAGTAAATCATGGTATAAAGCTTAAAACCATAATTGATTTATGTATTTGCTGAATGAAGACGGGCTGAGAGATTAGCAGTGGCACACAGCTGACAATGATGGATAGCATGGTGCTTTGAGAGGCCGCATGTCCGCTAGGGCTTTGACGATACCAGTATCGCCATATTTTTTCCATTGCAAAAATGAAAACAAGAAGCAGACAACTCTTTTGGTCCTTCTAAAAACCTTAAATATTGTAAAATATTGTGTGATGTAGCTTGGAACATAAATACATGTGACTTTGGATGACAACATAATGTTTGTTTCCAACATTCGGGCTGTTTTCCTAAGGAAGTTACATCTGCTTCGTGTTTTGTTTCCGTGCCGTGATAGTAATGAGTATCGCTATACTGGTATCGTCTTGGCCCTGATGTCAGCTAGATTCAGTTGAAGGGAGATGATATGTTGGATCTCTCCTAAAATGAGTGAAGTTGATTGAGGTTTATTTTGACAGAATGAGAAGATATTTCTGGCCTTTTTTGATTAGATGACTTTCAAATTTGGATAGAGATTCATGATTGTCTTGTACATCAATTCTTTGTATTCGTAGGTGTATCAAATAGATTTTTCTGGTTTACGATCTTGCTGTCAGTATCTCTCGTTTTTTAGCCTCATCGAGATTGTTTTGGGTTTGTGTGTTTTTGTCTGTGGTCCTCAAATGTGGGAAAAAAGCCTTTTTCATTTTCCTGGACAGATCATGTCATGAGTCAAACAGCATAATTTCTGTCACATCTGTCTCAGCCAGGAAGATACTGATGATGCTGTCAGGTCTCGCCGAAAGCCATTAAGCATAGGGTGGGGATACATGCCTATTTTACACTATCACACAGACCTCCCTTCCAAATAAGGGTTTGCTTGTCCAGCCAGGAATGTTACACCACATTCTCCTCCTTCGAAATTCCAGCAAAGGAGACACCCATTGATTCTCTGTCTCCGGGTTCGTTCTGGTGTCCTTTCTCGGAGCGACCCAGATTTGTACTTTATTTATTTTTTCCTTCCTGGCCTCTGGTGCACTGTCTATGGCCACAGTATGCGAGGGACTGGAGTCCCAAAGAGGTCTTTGGGTCCTTAACGCCACGTCACACCTTCTCAGGTCCTCACCTTCCTGCATCCCTCCAATATTTAATTTGGCTTCTTACCCGACGCCCCCCCACACCACCACCACTCTACTCTATAGATGCGCGCTCACACATATACTGGTCAGCAAAGAGACAGGGCTGTGAAAGAGTTTCGCCATGAACGATACCTATCTTCCATAGTGCACTGTTAGTGCAAAACTGTTTTTTAATCTCACTTGTAGTATCTTACACTGAACAGAAATATAAACATAGGTAAACCTTGTGCAATCAATTACATAAGTACACCTTGTGCTGGAGACAATGTGCAGTTTTGTCACACAATGCCACAGATGTATCCAGTTTTGAGAGACTGTGCAATTGGCATGCTGACTGCAGAATTGTCAACCAGAGCTGTTGCCAGAGAAGCCATCATTTTAGAGAATTTGTCAGTACGTCCAAGCAGCCTGACAACCACAGACCACGTGTAGACCATGTGTAACCACACCAGCCCTTTACCTGCAGGATCGTCTGAGAACAGCCACCCGGACAGCTGATGAAACTGTGGGTTTGCAAAACCAAAGAATTTCTGCACAAACTGTCAGAAACCGTCTCAGGGAAGCTCATCTGCATACTTGTCATCCTCACCAGGGTCTTAACCTGACTGCCTTTCGGTGTCGTAACCAACTTCAGTGGGCATATGCTCTCTTTCGATGGCCACTGGCACGCCGGAGAAGTCTTCAGTTTTCTCTTCACTGATGAATCCCAGTTTCAACTGTACTGTACCGGGCAGATGGCAGACAGCGTATGGTGTCGTGTCGGCGAGCAGTTTGCTGTTCACAACGCTGATATCAGAGTGCCCCATGGTGGAGGTGCGGTAATGGTAGGGGCAGGCATAAGCTCATGACAACGAACACAATTGCTTTTTATCAATGGCAATTTGAATGCACAGATATGCCATGACGAGATCGTGAGGCTTATTGTTGTGCCATTCATCCACCTCATGTTTCAGCATGATAATGCACAGCTCTATTTCGCAAGGATATGTACACAATTCCTGGAAGCTGAAAATGTCCCAGTTCTTCCATGGCCTGCATACTCACCAGACATGTCACCCATTGAGCATGTTTGGGATGCTCTGGATCGATGTGTATGGCAGTGTGTTCCAGTTCCTGCCATTATCCAGAAACTTCGCACAACCATCCAGGCTCTATCACAACCAACAGAGATTGGGAGTCCCATAGTTCAGCGCACAATTTGGCCCAGCGTCTTCCAGGTTTGACCGGTGTAGGCCATCATTGTAAATAAGAATATGTTCTTAACTGACTTGCCTCGTTAAATAAAAAAATTGACGGAGTTGGACGACATTCCACAGGCCACAATCAACAGCTTGATCAGATCAACTCTATGCGAAGGAGACGCGCTGCATGAGGCAACTGGTTGTCATACCAGATACTGACTGGTCCATGCCCCTACCTTTTTTTCAGGTATCTGTGACCAACAGAAGTATATCTGTATTCCCAGCCATGTGAAATCCATAGATTAGGGCCAAATGAATTTATTTCAATTGACTGATTTCCTTAAATGAACTGTAACTCAGTAAAATATGTTTATTTATTTTGTTCAGTGTAGTATGAGTTACTACTCTTAGGATTGAAATACTGTAGTTCTATATGTATTTGTGTGTGATTTTATTGTATCACTTTATACACCTCTTCTGAGCATCATGAAAAGGAAAATCAAACGGTAAAGTTATTTCCCCATGCCCTACTCTGTTAGATTCAGATTTTGTTTGGATCTGTCAATTTGATCTGCCCTATTGGCCATTTCCTGAGACTGAGGATCCCAGGGTTTAGTGTCCCCCTCTCCCAATCCCTGGTCCTGCACAGGGGAGGCAGAGGACAAAGGCCAATGTGTATCTGAGCTGGGGGGGGGGGGCATGACCCGCTTGGAGCCACTGATGGAGAATCTGACAGGGGCTCTTTTTTTGTTTAGTTTTTTTGCCCTCTGTGGGTGTAGCGGCAGGAGGCTGGGGGTCTATAAGCCATGAGAGCCACCATTATGAGAGGTGGGCTCTGTTACAGTAGAGTGGATGCAGGGGTCTCGGCCCAGACAAAGGCAGGGTCAAACAGGCCCCCATTATTTACAGTAGTCCCTTTGATTGCCCAAGTGAAACAGGAGCCTCCAGGGGCCTCATGGGAGGACCACTGTTTTTGCTCGGTCAGGCCTCCAATAAGGTCAAAGAGCATTGGGGGTGGGGTGTGTTTGGGGGGGTGGCTGACTTCCAAGGAGGCTGCTTCATAGTGAAAAGTGGGCTTTTTTATTGATCAGCAAATAATTTTGGCACACAGACAATGTTTTAGAACAACAGCTGTGTGTCCGTGACATGGTGGGCATGAGGAAAAGTGCAGCGTGGATGAGAAAGACAGGAGGACCTTACTGTCTGTTTCACTGTCTGTCTGTCAGCCACCTCAGAGAGACAAAGGAGAGGAGTAATGCTCAAAACAATGGAGGGTGTTACTTGGACAAGTACAATCATACCCCTTTTGTGGACACCCCAGCTCCGCTGTACATTATTTAAGAAACCGCTTTGACTCACAGTAGTGCAATGAGCGAGAATTTGACCCCAAGTATGAATCTTCAACAAAAAAAACCTGTTGCATGTAACCTAATTCTGGGGATCCAGTTAGGTCATTGTTGATCCCATGCAAAGAGATACCATGCTTTAGAATAAGCTCATTACTTGGCACAATCAAGGCATGAAATAACTGGAATTTAGTCCAAGCAGTTTGATTTCAGTGTGCTTGATACGTATATTTAGCGTAATCCCAATACTGCTGCATCAATATCATATACCGTCTTATGGGACTCAATTACCAAATCCTCTTTGGATAGGCAGTCCTATTTGTTTTCTTTCATTAAGAAATGGAAAGTCACCCGAGCTCCGGGCATGAGGGGAAAAGGCACCATCTGCCAGGAGTATCCTCTGTAATCTTCACATAATTTTGCCTTCAGTGGCACTGCTAGAACAGATTTGATTGTTTTTAGGGGCACAATGACTCGAGGGTCAGAGTTTGCCTGGCCTGGGCATTAACGGAGAGGGGTGGAGGTCAGGGGAGGTCCTGGGGTCCGGTATGACCCCCACCTCTCACCCCATTGTCCTTAAGAACACAAAGGGACCTGCCATCTTACTGGTCAGTCCTCTCCTCAACCCAATCCGAGTTTGACAGAGTGGAGTTTTAATGTGGCTGACTGAACACCAGTAAGTGACCAATCAAAGAAAAGAGACGTTTTGCAGTGCCTTCAGAAAGTATTGATACCCCTGGACTTATTCCACATTTTGTTGTTACAGCCTGAGGTCCAAATGGATCAAAATAATGTTTTAAATCACCCATCTACACATAATACCCACATAATGACAAAGTGAAAACCTTTAAGACCTTTTTGCAAATGTATTGAAAAGGAAATGCACATCTCATTTGGAAAGGATTCAGACCCTCCCTTCCCTTTTTCCACACTTTGTTACGTTACAGCCTTATTCTAAAATGGATTAAATAAAACATTTTCCTCATCAATCTACACACAATACACCATAACAAAGCAAAAACATTTTTTTTCTACATTTGCAAAAAAAAAAAATACAATCACATATACATAAGTATTCAGACCCTTTACTCAGTACTTTGTTAAAGCACCTTTGGCAGCGATTACAGCATCCAGTCTTCCTGGGTATGATGCTACAAGCTTGGCACACCTGTTTTTGGGGAGTTTCTCCCGTTCTTCTCTGCAGATTTTCTCAAGCTCTGTCAGGTTGGATGGGGAGCGTCGCTGCACAGCTATTTCCAGGTCTCTCCATAGATGTTTGATGGGGTTCAAGTCCGGGCTCTGGCTGGGCCACTCAAGGACATTGAGACTTGTCCCGAAGCCACTCCTGCGTTGTCTTGGCTGTGTGCTTAGGGTCGTTGTCCTGTTGGAAGGTGGAGCAGGTTTTCGTCAAGGATCTCTCGTACTTTTTCTCGTACTCTGTTTATCTTTCCCTCGACTAGTCTCCCAGTCTCTGCCGTGGAAAAACATCCCCACAGCATGATGCTCCCACCACCATGCTTCACTGTAAGGATGGTGCCAGGTTTCCTCCAGACATGACGCTCTGCATTCAGGCGAAAGAGTTCAATCTTGGTTTCATCAGACCAGAGAATCTTGTTTCTCATGGTCCTTTTAGGTGCCTTTAGGCAAACTCCAAGTGGGCTATGCCTCGACACAATCCTGTCTCGGACCTCTACGGACAATTCCTTCGACCTCATGGCTTGGTCTTTGCTCTGACATGCACTGTCAACTGTGAAACCTTATATCGGACAGGTGTATGCCTTTACAAATCATGTCCAATCAATTTAATTTGTAATACATTTGCAAACATTTCTAAAAACCTGTTTTTGCTTTGTCATTATGCGGTATTGTGTGTAGGTTGATGAACATTTAATTCAATCCATATTAGAATAAGGCTATAACCTAACTGTGGAAAAAGTCAAGGAGTCTGAATACTTTTCGAATGCACTGTATATACAAAAATATGTGGACACCCCTTCAAATTGGTGCATTTGGCTATTTCAGCCACATCCGTTGCTAACAGGTGTATAAAATCGAGCACACAGCCATGCAATCACCATTGACAAATATTCTCAGTAGAATGGCATTACTGAAGAGCACGTTAACTTAACATGGCACCGTCATAGCGTGCCACCTCTCCAACATGTAAGTTTGTCAAATTTATGCAATGCTAGAGCTGCCCCGGTCAACTGTAAGTGCTGTTGTTGTGAAATTGAAACATCTAGGAGCAACAACAGTTAAGCCGCAAAGTGATAGGCCACACAAGCTCGCAGAACGGAACTACCGAGTGATGAAATGTCTAGCGCGTAAAAATCGTATGCCTTCAGTGGCAACACTCACTACCGAGTTCCAAACTGCCTCTGGAAGCAAAGTCAGCACAATAACTGTTTATCGGGAGCTTCATGAAATGTGTTTCCAAGTAGCCGCACACAAGCCTAATATCAACATGCGCGATGCCAAGTGTCAGCTGGAGGGGTGTAAAGCTCATTTGCCATGGTGAAGTGGAAACACATTCTCTGGAGTGATGAATCACGCTTCATCATCTGATAGTCCGACGGACGAATCTGGGTTTGGCGGATGCCAGGAGAATGCTAACTGCCCCAATGCATAGTGCCAGCTGTAAAGTTTGGTGGAGGAGGAATAATGGTCTGGGACCGTTTTTCATGGTTTGAGCTAGGCCCCTTAGTTCCAGTGAAGGGAAATCTTAATGCAACAGCGTACAATGACATTCTAGACGATTCTGTGCTTCCAACTTTGTGGCAACAGTTTGGGGAAGGCCCTTTCCTGTTTCAGAATGACAATGCCCCCATGCAAAAAGTGAGGTCCATACAGAAATGGTTTGTCCAGATCGGTGTGGAAGAACTTGACTGGCCTGCACAGAGCCCTGACCTCAACCCCATTGAACACCTTTGGGATGAATTGGAACACTGACTGCAAGCCAGGCCTTATCGTCCAACATCAGTGCCCAAGTGCAAGTTCACGCAGCAATGTTCCAACATCTAGTGGAAAACCTTCCCAGAAGAGTGGAGGCTGTTATGGCAGCAAAGGGGGACCAACTCCATATTAATGCCCATGATTTTGGAATGAGATGTTCGATGAGCAGGTGTCCACATACTTTTGGTCATGTAGTTTAAGTATTCACACCCCTTTGCTATGACACTCCAAATTGAGCTCAGGTGCATCCAATTTCCTTTGCTCATCTTTGAGATGTTCTTGATTGGATCACCTGTGGCCAATTCAATTGTTTGGACATGATTTAGAAAAACACACCTGTCTATATAAGGTTCCACAGTTCCCAGTGCATGTCAGAGCAGAAACTATACCTTGAAGTCCAAGAAACTGTCTGTAGATGTCAGAGATGTTGTGATGAGGCATATATCTGCGGAAGGGTATAAAACAATTTCTAGAGTGTAGAACGTTTCCAAGAGCACAATGGTCTCTATCATTGGGTAATGAAAAAAATATGGAACTACCCAGACTGTCTAGATCTGGTCGTCGGACCAAACTGAGCAACCGGGCAAGAAGGGCCTTTGTCAGGGAGGTGACCAAGAACCCAATGACCACTCCGACAGAACTACAGAGTTCCTTGGCTAAGATGGGAGAACCTGTCAGAAGGACAACAGTCATTACAGCACTTCACCAATCTGGGCTTTATGGGCGAGAAGCCAGACGGAAGCCACTCCTGAGAAAAATCTACAAGATGGGAGGCTTGGAGTTTGCATAAAGGCAGATGAAAGACTGAGCGCGTAAGGCAAAATATTCTGTTGTCTGATGAGACAAAGAATGGACTCTTTGGCCTGAATGCCAAGTGCTATTTCTGGAGGAAAAACAGGCACAGTTCGACACCGGTCTAACACCATCCCTACCATGAAGCATGGTGGTGGCAGCATCATGCTATGGGGATACTTTTCAGCAGCAGGAACTGGGAGACTGGTAAGGATAGAGGGGAAAATGAATGGAGCCAAATACAGGCAAATCCTTGATAAGAACCTCCCTCAGAGTGCAAACGACCTTACAGGACAATGACCCCAAGCATACAGCCAAGGCAACGCTGGAATGACTTCAGAACAAGAATATGAAAGTCCTTGAATGGCCCAGCCAAAGCCCATACTTTAATCCCATTTGAAAATCTGCGTAAAGACTTGAAGATTGCTATTTCACCGCCAGTCCCCATCTAACTTAATCTGCAAGGAAGAATGTGGAGAAAATTCCCAAATCCAGATGTGAAAAGCTGATACAGACATACCCAAGATGACTTAAAGCTGTAATCGCCATGAAAAGGTGCTTCTATAAAGTATTGACCCAGGGTGTGAATACTTATGTAAATGATATTTCTGTATTTAATTTATTACATTTGGATTAATTTTTTTTAGTTTGTCGTTATGGGGTATGTCAAATCAAAATCAAATGTTATTTTATTATTGTGAAATGCTTACTTTAATGCTTACTTTAAGAAAATAGAGTTAAGTAAATATTTACTGAATAAAATGAAAAAATAACAATGAGGCTGTATTCAGGGAGTACTGGTACAGAGTTAATGTGTGGGTGTACAGGTTAGTCGATGTAATTTGTACATGTAAATAGGGATAAAGTAACGTTGCATAGATAATAAACAGCGAGAAGCGGCATGACTTGGGTGAATGGAGTGTTTGACTATTTTTGGGTTCTTCCTCTGACACCGCCAATTATATAGGTCCTGGAAGGCAGGAAGCTTGGCCCAAGTGATGTACTGGGCCGTACGCACTACCCTCTGTAGCACCTTACGGTCGGAGGTCAAGCAGTTGCCGTACCAGGCGGTGATGCAACCGGTCAGGATGCTCTCGATGTTGCAGCTGTAGAACTTCTTGAGCATCTGGGGACCCATGCCAAATCTTTTCAGTCTCCTGAGAGGGAAAAGGCATTGTCGTGCCCTCTTCACGATTGTCTTGGTGTGTTTGGACCATGATAGTTTGTTGGTGATGTGGACACCAAGGATTTTGAAGCTCTCAACCTGCTCCACTACAGCCCCGTCGATGAGAATAGGGGCGTCCTTGGTCCTCCTTTTCCTGTAGTCCACAATCATCTCCTTTGTCTTGATCACATTGGGAGAGGTTGTTGTTGTCCTGGCACCACACGGCCAGGTCTCTGACCTCCTCCCTATAGGCTGTCTCATCATTGTCTGTGATCAGGCCTTTCACCGTTGTCGTCAGCAAAACACAGCACATGATGGGACTAAGCACGCACCCCTGAGTGGCCCCAGTGTTGAGTATGATGGTGGCAGATGTGTTGTTGCCAACCCTTACCACCTGGCGGCGGCCCGTCTGGCAGTCCAGGATCCAGTTGCAGAGGTAGGTGTTAGCTACTTGATGAGCTTTGTGGGCACTAGTGTTTTGAACACTGAGCTGTATTCAATGAACAGCATTCTCACATGGTTGTTCCTTTTCTCCAGGTGGGAAAGGGCAGTGTGGATTGCAATAGAGATTGCGTCATCTGTGGATCTGTTGGCGGTATGGGAATTGGAGTGGGTCTAGGATTTCCGGGATGATGGTGTTGATGTGAACCATGACCAGCCTTTCAAAGCAACTCATGGCTACCAGAGCGGTTGTCATTTAGTCAGATTAAACTTTGCTTTCTTGGGCACAGGGACTATGGTGGTCTGCTTGAAACATGTAAGTATTACAGACTCGGTCAGGGAGAGGTTGAAAATGTCAGTGAAGACCCTAGCTAGTTGGTCCGCACTTGTCCTGAGTACACGTCCTGGTAATCCGCCTGGCCCCTTGGCTTTGTGAATGTTGACCTTTTTAAAGGTCTTGCTCACATCTGCTACGGAGACCGTGATCACACAGTCCGGTACAGCTGGTGCTCGCATGCATGCTTCAGTGTTGCTTGCCTCGAAGCGAGTATAAAAGGCATTCAGCCCATCTGGTAGGTAGAAATCAATTTTGAATTAAAGCGGTAACACAACAATGTGGATAAAGTCAAGGGATATGAATACCTTTTGAAAGCACTGTATTTCATTTATAACCATGACAATATGAACAATGACAAAATGGCTGCCGCCGATATTCAGAGAAATGTCCCAAAAATGGAATGACCTCATTTCGCTGAATGCTGAAAAGTAGGGCAGAATTTAATTTTAGGTTTGGAGATTGAGCTGCTTTTTTATATTATATTGTTTTAAATTGTGCCACTGATCATGCAGTGTCAACATTTTAGAAATTGGAAATGTTCTGAACTGAGATATAAAAATAAAAATCTGAAAAATAACCTAGAATATAAAATAAATGTTTCTCTGCAAATGGATGCACTGGAATATATTATTTCAGTCCGTCTCCTCCCACAGTATTTGCTGACCCTGTTTCCTACCAAATTCTGCATACATTGGCTCAACTTCATTCTCTAGCTGTCAGCCGGTCACTGTTGTCCACCATGGTGGAATGTTTCAAAATGAACTTTTTTGAAATTTACCACAAGAAGAAAAAACACAGACACACATACCGCTTTAAATCATCCAATTTATGTTATTAACTGGGACACACACACACTGTAGTGTATTGGATAACTGTAAATGGGAGTGAATAGACGCACTTTGCATGCAGGAATGTAATCCAATACAGTACATACAAAATATGACCAGCCATCTCACAGATTAAGGCCAAGGGAACCATGACAAAATGCTATTCATGTAACATGACCATGAAATGCTTTTTTTTTGTAACATTTCATATGTATTTTAGTAACATGTTTACAACAACGGGCCTTAATGAAATATTAAACACATTTAAAAAATATAGCTATTATGTCAGCAGTCATCGGAAAATATCAAACAGAATCCTATTCCAACTTGAACAGACGCGAGTCTGGGCCTGTTGTATATGTAATTTCTTCTATCTGCATCTTAGACTAGTTTTGTATTAATATTTATAGTATTTTGATACTGCCTTTTCACAGGGTAAAAAAGTTTATAGGATTAGGCTTTGGAAGGTTGTCATTCATGTTTTGGTGTTCGTTAGTGTAGAAAGAGCTCTAAGCTTTTGCCGGACCTGAGCGTTGCCTTGGACAAGACAATCATACGTCAGCTATTTGTAATAAGCCAGAGAGGATATTTGTCTATTGATATGGTGACCCTTGAAAACAATGCGGGCTTGGATCAGAGACCCAGCTTCAATATGAAGAAAGGGGGTTTGCATCATAGTTTATCTATGCCTCTCTTCCTTTTTTTCTGCAAATACTCATGACATATATCATTGAGGAGATCCAAAGCCCACAGTAGTGTGTGGGGGGAAAAAGCGAGAGCCTTGCGAACGATTGAACAAATATCCAGTGCACATGTTTCTGTCTTTACTCGGTGACATTGTCGTTGTTTAGTTGACACCCAGCTTCACAGGGCTCCATTCTTTTCTTCTTCTTTCCGAGTTGGGAGGTGTGACATTTTCATTGCGGTGAACCATAACAAATGCAACGGAGGCCTGCCTCCCTATTGCAACCCCAAAGGCCTGCGCCGTGCAGCCAGCGTATCTGCAGAATCATTCAGAGTTTAGGGGCTTTTCCACATCGAAAAGAGGGCCCTTTGAGCCAGCCCTTAGCCCCCTGCTGAGCCCGCTTCATCAACGCATTAATGGTAGCACTGGAACTAATTGCAAACCTTAGATGTCTTGAGACCCAGATTGCCTCAACACCACCACTGCCCCCACCCCACCTCTCTCTCTCAAAAAAAGAGAGAATGTTCTGTTTTTTTGTTATTCAGACCATCTGAAAACGTGTGTGTGTGTGTGTACTGTAAATGTGTGTTTACACATGGTGTTTAGTCTCAAAGTGGCGCTCTGCTTTTGATGGTTGACAATTTTGTCTCTCCAAAACGGGAGAGGAACGCTGCTTTTGTCCGCAGAGCAGATGGGAATAAAATGTACTATTCTTCAGCACCTTGGCGAGACGTTACCCACGCATGTTGTCGCTTCCGTTTATTAATTTATTATATATTTTTTCACCTTTATTTAACCAGGTAGGCCAGTTGAGAACAAGTTCTCATTTACAACTGCGATCTTGCCAAGATAAAGCAAAGCAGTGCGACAAAAACAACACAGAGTTACACATGGGATAAACAAAGGTACAGTCAATAACACAATAGAAAAATCTGTATACAGTGTGTGCAAAATGAAGTAAGGAGGTAAGGCAATAAATAGGTCAATAGTGGCGAAGTAATTACAATTTAGCAATTTACACTGGAGTGATATATGTGCAGATGAGGATGTGCAAGTAGAAATACTGGTGTGCAAAAGAGCAGAAAAACAAAAACAAATATGGGGATGAGGTAGGTAGTTGGTTGGATGGGCTATTTACAGATTGGCTGTGTACAGGTGCAGTGATCGGTAAGCTGCTCTGACAGCTGATGCTTAAAGGTAGTGAGGGAGATATGTGTCTCCAGCTTCAGTAACTTTTGCAAATCGTTCCAGTCACTGGCAGCAGAGAACTGGAAGGAAAGGTGGCCAAAAGAGGTGTTGGCTTTGTCGATGACCAGTGAAATATACCTGCTGGAGTACGTGCTACGGGTGGGTGTTTGCTATGGTGACCAGTGAGCTGAGATAAGGCGGGGCTTTACCTAGCAGAGACTTGTAGATGACCTGGAACCAGTGGGTTTGGCAACGAATATGAAGCGAGGGCCAGCCAACGAGACCATACAGGTTGCAGTGGTGGGTAATATATGGGGCTTTGGTGACAAAACACATGACACTGTGATAGACTACATTCAATTTGGTGAGTAGAGTGTTGGAGGCTATTTTGTAAATGACATCGCCGAAGTCAAGGATCGGTAGGATAGTCAGTTTTATGAGGGTATGTTTAGCATCATGAGTGAAGGAGGCTTTGTTGCGAAATAGGAAGCTGATTCTAGATTTAATTTTGGATTGGAGATGCTTAATGTGAGTCTGGAAGGAGAGTTTACAGTCTAACCAGACATCTAGGTATTTGTAGTTGTCCACATATTCTAAGTCAGAGCCGTCCAGAATAGTGATGCTTGTCGGGCGGGCGGGTGCGATCGTTTGAAGAGCATGCATTTAGTTTTATTAGCATTTAAGAGCAGTTGGAGGCCACGGAAGGGGTGTTGTATGGCATTGAAGCTCATCTGGAGGTTTGTTAAAACAGTGTCCAAAGAAGGGCCAGAAGTATACAGAATGGTGTCGTCTGCGTAGAGGTGGATCAGAGAATCCCCAGCACCAAGAGGGACATCATTGATATATACAGAGAAAAGAGTCGGCCCGAGAATTGAACCCTGGGGCACCCCCATAGAGACTGCCAGAGGTCCGGACCACAGGCCCTCCGATTTGACACACTGAACTCTATCTGAGAAGTAGTTGGTGAACCAGGCGAGGTAGTCATTTGAGAAACCAAGGCTATTGAGTCTGCCGATAAGAATGCGGTGATTGACCGAGTCGAAAGCCTTGTCCAGGTCGATAAAGACGGCTGCACAGTACTGTCTTTTATTGATGGCGGTTATGATATCGTTTAGGACCTTGAGCGTGGCTGTGGTGCACCCATGACCAGCTCGGAAACCAGATTGCATAGCGGAGAAGGTACGGTGGGATTCGAAATTGTTGGTGATCTGTTAACTTGGCTTTCGAAGACTTTAGAAAGGCAGGATAGATATAGGTCTATGACAGTTTGGGTCTGGAGTGCCTCCCCCTTTGAAGAGGGGGATGACCAGGACAGCGTTCCAATCTTTAGGGATCTCAGACGATACGAAAGAGGTTGAACAGGCTAGTAATAGGGGTTGCAACAATTTTGGCTGATCATTTTAGAAAGAGTGGGTCCAGATTGTCTATCCCAGCTGATTTGTAGGGGTCCAGATTTTGCAGCTCTTTCAGAACATCCGCCATCTGGATTTGGGTGAAGGAGAAGCGGATGTTCTGAAAGAGCTGCAAAATCTGGACCACTACAAATCAGCTGGGCTAGACAACAGCAGAGCTGTTGGCCGGGGTAGGGGTTGCCAGGTGTAAAGCATGGCCGGCCGTAGAAAAATGCTTATTGAAATTCTCGATTATTGTAGATTTATTGGTGGTGACGGTGTTTCCTAGCCTCAGTGCAGTGGGCAGCTGGGAGGAGGTGCACTTATTCTCCATGGACTTTAGTGTCCCAAAACTTTTGGGAATTTGTGCTACAGGATGCAAATTTCTGTTTGAAAAAGCTAGCCTTTGCTTTCCTAACTGACTGTGTATTGGTTCCTAGCTTCCCTGAAAAGTTGCTTCTGTTTTTCTAACGCATAGAACTAAAGTCTAGCTCCAGACAGCTATTCATCTCTTTTGATTGTTCCCTCAACATTCCCATTTCAAAGTGAGCTGGGGGAGGGAGCAGGATGACCCTTTTTATTATTTTATTGGCGCAATAGAGCAGCATTGTTGAAAAGGTACTGGACCTAGTCTCGCTCTCTTGGTCTCACACTTTGTGTGTGTTTGCATTTATCTGTTTGTGTTCACCTCCACATGAATATACAGTGGGGAGAACAAGTATTTGACACACTGCCGATTTTGCAGGTTTTCCTACTTACAAAGCATGTAGAGGTCTGTAATTTTTATCATAGGTACACGTCAACTGTGAGAGACGGAATCTAAAACAAAAATCCAGAAAATCACATTGTATGATTTTTAAGTAATTAATTTGCATTTTATTGCAAGACATAAGTATTTGATCACCTTCCAACCAGTAAGAATTCCGGCTCTCACAGACCTGTTCGTTTTTCTTTAAGAAGCCTCCTATTCTCCACTCATTACCTGTATTAACTGCACCTGTTTGAACTCGTTACCTGTATAAAAGACACCTGTCCACACACTCAATCAAACAGACTCCAACCTCTCCACAATGGCCAAGACCAGAGCTGTGTAAGGACATCAGGGATAAAATTGTAGACCTGCACAAGGCTGGGATGGGCTACAGGACAATAGGCAAGCAGCTTGGTGAGAAGGCAACAACTGTTGGCGCAATTATTAGAAAATGGAAGAAGTTCAAGATGATGGTCAATCATCCTCGGCCTGGGGCTCCATGCAAGATCTCACCTCGTGGGGCATCAATGATCATGAGGAAGGTGAGGGATCAGCCCAGAACTACACGGCAGGACCTGGTCAATGACCTGAAGAGAGCTGAGACCACAGTCTCAAAGAAAACCATTAGTAACACACTATGCCGTCATGGATTAAAATACTGCAGCGCACGCAAGGTCCCCCTGCTCAAGCCAGGGCATGTCCAGGCCCGTCTGAAGTTTGCCAATGACCATCTGGATCAGGGGTGTCAAAGTCAAATGGACGGAGGGCCAAATAAAAAATTTAGCTACAAGCCGAGGGCCGGACTGTTCGAATGTTCATTGAAATTTTTTTAAATGACGCATATAGTCTAGTGAACCTAATTGAACCTACTGAAAACCTAACAAATATATTCCAATATAATCAGATAAATAAAGCAATATTTTCTTATGGCTCTGTCAGTAATCTTTAATTTTCAACAGACACAAAAGACAAATTTCCTTATATAAAAAATCCCCATAACATGAACATTAAATGAAAGAAACCGGTATTCAAGGCACCATCAGTAGCCTATATTTTTGAGCTTTTTTGAACAGAGCCTGTCGAGATTTGAGGCTCGTTTTAATTCCTCTGCCTTTTGTAGCCTTTGTTCCATGTCCATATTTCTTGTTTTTGTCCGCGTGTTTCGTTTCATAATGTCGTCTCAGATTATACTCTTTCAGTACCGCCACACTTTCTCCACACAGAAGACACACAGGTTTTCCAGCTACCTCCGTGAACATATACTCCGACTCCCACCTTGTTTGAAACCCCCGGTTCTCAGTGTCCACCTTCCGTTTTGCCATTTTTGATGGGTATCTGAAAGTTAATTTTACTGTGATGCTGACGACTGCTGTGCCAATAAATATTGAAATGAAGCAGCCTACTGCTCGGTGCGTCACCGTTGCATTGTGGGAAATGTAGTATTGGTGCGTGTAAAAGATCTGCGGGCTGCCGGCTTGCTGCGGTCTGCGGGCCGGTTCTAATAATAAATCAAGATCATCCCAGGGGCCGTAAAAAACCTTCTCGCGGGCCGGATGTGGCCCGCGGGCCTTGACTCTGACATATGTGATCTGGATGATCCAGAGGAAGAATGGGAGAAGGTCATGTGGTCTGATGAGACAAAAATTGAGCTTTATGGTCTAAACTCCACTCGATGTGTTTGGAGGAAGAAGAAGGATGAGTACAACCCCAAGAACACCATCCCAACCGTGAAGCGTGGAGGTGGAAACATCATTCTTTGGGGATGCTTTTCTGCAAAGGGGACAGGACGACTGCACCGTATTGAGGGGAGGATGGATGGGGCCATGTATCGCGAGATCTTGGCCAACGACCTCCTTCCCTCAGTAAGAGCATTGAAGATGGGTCGTGGCTGGGTCTTCCAGCATGACAACGACCCAAAACACACAGCCAGGGAAACTAAGGAGTGGCTCCGTAAGAAGCATCTCAAGGTCCTGGAGTGGCCTAGCCAGTCTCCAGACCTGAACCCAATAGAAAATCTTTGGAGGGCGCTGAAAGTCCGTATTGCCCAGCGACAGCCCCGAAACCTGAAGGATCTGGAGAAGGTCTGTATGGAGGAGTGGGACAAAATCCCTGCTGTAGTGTGTGCAAACCTGGTCAAGAACTCCAGGAAACGTATGATCTCTGTAATTGCAAACAAAGGTTTCTGTACCAAATATTAAGTTCTGCTTTTCTGATGTATCAAATACTTATGTCATGCAATAAAATGCAAATTAATTACTTAAAAATCATACAATGTGATTTTCTGGATTTTTGTTTTAGATTCCGTGTCTCACAGTTGAAGTGTACCTATGATAAAAATTACAGACCTCTACATGCTTTGTAAGTAGGAAAACCTGCAAAATCGGCAGTGTATCAAATACTTGTTCTCCCCACTGTACATGAACACCATACAAACACATGTTGATAGGTGTGACAGAAGTGAGTCTTGGTTGTCTAAAAGCTCCTCCACCATTCCAGTAAAATAAATGAAAGTACTTTTCTTACAAAACAGAAACCCAAATCAACAACCACTGGCTGTAGTCTCACAGTGAGTCGCAGGCTGCATGTGTCCGTGCTTGCACTCCATCAACGTATATCCCAATAAAATCCTGAGACCTCTCCGTCAGTCAGTAGCCACACAAGCAGACGTGCACATACATACATACATACATACATACATACATACATACATACACACAAACAAACAACAACAAAAAAGTGGCCAAATTAAGAAATTCTGCAGTTTTGAGGACAAAGGTCAATAAAGAGGGGGTTAGTCTTCGATTAATGACCTCTCGCGACATTGAGGGAAACAACTGCGGGACTGAGCTACTTCAAAGCCTAACTGAAGTATTCACTCGTCACATAGCTAATGCAGCATTGTCTGCACTCTCTGAAGAGCATCTCTGGAGACTGTATTTGACTGTGCGTGTGTGTGTCTGGGTTTCTGAAAGTCTGTGTGTGCCGGGCTCTCTGTTAGACATGCAATGGTTTGAGAAACATCTGTATAGGCATTTATGCCATACTCTGAAATTGTCTCCTATAATGGCACCGGAGGACATGGCTGCCGTTTTAGGGGCTCCTAACCTATTGTGCTACTGTGTGTTATTTTGCACATGTTTCTGCCAAGGCCTCTTATGACCGAAAAGAGCTTCTGCATATCAGAACAGCAATTACTCACCTCGTACTGGACAAAGATTTGTTATTTAACGAGTCGGACGCGAACAATTTACTTCAGACACCGGACAAGGCCCAAATCCCAGTCATTCGCATGAAGAAGAGACTGAGATATATAGGGGTCATAGGTCGGGGTGCCTTGTAAGAATCTGACGGCGAGTGGGTAACCCGCCTCCACCATAAGTTGTATTAGCCAAAGGGCAATCATTGGATAATAAACTGGATGAGCTCCGATCAAGACTATCCTACCAACGAGACATTAAAAACTGTAATATCTTATGTTTCAGTAAGTCGTGGCTGAACAACGACATGGATAACAAACAGCAACGGTAAGATAGAACAGCTGCTGGTCATGGCTCACATCAACACCATTATCCCAGAAACCCTAGACCCACTCCAATTTGCATACCGCCAACAGATCCACAGATGACGCAATCTCTATTGCACTCCACACTGCCCTTACCCACCTGGACAAAAAGAACACCGACAGTTGAAGTCGGAAGTTTACATACACTTAGGTTGGAGTCATTAAAACTAGTTTTTCAACCACTCCACAAATTTATTTTTAACAAACTATGGTTTTGGCAAGTCGGTTAGGACATCTACTTTTGTGCATGACCCAAGTAATTTTTCCAACAATTGTTTACAGACATTATTTCACTTACAACTCACTGTATCACAATTCCAGTGGGTCAGCCGTTTACATACACTAAGTTGACTGTGCCTTTAAACAGCTTGAAAAATTCCAGTAAGTGTGTTATGGCTTTAGAAGCTTCTGATAGGCTAATTGACATAATTTGAGTCAATTGGAAGTGTACATGTGGATGTATTTCAAAACCTACCTTCAAACTCAGTGCCTCTTTGCTTGACATCATGGGAAAATCAAAAGAAATCAGCCAAGACCTCAGAATTTTGTAGACCTCCACAAGTCTGGTTCATTCTTTGGAGCAATTTCCAAACGCCTGAAGATACCACATTCTTCTGTACAAACAATAGTATGCAAGTATAAACACCATGGGACCACACAGCCATCATACCGCTCATGAAGGAGACGCGTTCTGTCTCCTAGAGATGAACGTACTTTGGTGCGAAAAGTGCAAATCAATCACAGAACAACAGCAAAGGACCTTGTGAAGATGCTGGAGGAAACGGGTTCAAAAGTATCTATATCTACAGTAAAACGAGTCCTATATCGACATCACCTGAAAGACCGCTCGGCAAGGAAGAAGCCACTGCTCTGAGGGACTGGTGCACTTCACAAAATAGATTGCTTTATGAGGAAGGAAAATTATGTGGATATATTGAAGCAACATCTCAAGACATCAGTCAGGAAGTTAAAGCTTGGTAGCAAAAGGGGTCTTCCAAATGGACAATGACCCCAAGCATACTTCCAACGTTGTGTCAAAATGGCTCAAGGACAACAAAGTCAAGGGCTACTCCAATACATCATAAAGCCCTGACCTCAATCCTGTAGAAAATTTGTGGGCAGAACTGAAAAAGCATGTGCGAGCAAGGAGGCCTACAAACCTGATTCAGTCACACCAGCTCTGTCAGGAGGAATGGGCCAAAATTCACCCAACTTATTGTGGGAAGGTTGTCGAAGGCTACCTGAAACGTTTGACGCAAGTTAAACAATTTAAAGGCAATGCTACCAAATACTAATTGAGTATATGTAAACTTCTGACCCACTGGGAATGTGATGAAAGAAATAGAAGCTGAAATAAATCATTCTCTCTATTATTCTGACATTTCACATTCTTAAAATAAAGTGGTGATCCTAACTGACCTAAGACAGGGAATCTTTACTAGGATTAAATGTCAGAAATTGTGAGAAACTGAGTTTAAATGTATTTGGCTAAGGTGTATGTAAACTTCCGACTTCAACTGTATGTGAGAATTCTATTCAGGCTTTCGTGGTCACATTTCTGCATAGAAACCACTACTAAAGGACACCAATAAGAAGAAGAGACTTACTTGGACCAAGAAACACGAGCCACGGACATTAGACCGGTGGAAATCTGTCCTTTTTGGTCTGATGAATCCAAATTTGAGATATTTGGTTCGAACCACCGTGTCTTTGTGAGACACAGAGTAGGTGAACGGATGATCTCAATGTGTTATTTCCACCGTGAAGCATGGAGAGGAGGATGTGTGTGGGTGCTTTGAGGGTGACACTGTGGTTGATTTATTTAGAATTCAAGGCACACTTAACCAGCATGGCTACCTCAGCATTCTGCAGCGATACGCCATCCAGTCTGGTTTGTGCTTAGTCCCACTATCATTTGTTTTCCAACTGGACAATGACCCAACACACCTCCAGGCTGTGTAAGGGCTATTTGATCAAGAAAATGAGTGATAGAGTGCTGCATCAGATGACCTGGCCTCCACAATCATCCGACATCAACCCAATTTGAGATGGTTTAGGATGAGTTGGACCGCAGAGTGAAGGAAAAGCAGCCAACAAGTGCTCAGCATATGTGGGAACTCCTTCAAGATTGTTGGAAAAGCATTACCAGTTGAAGCTGGTTGAGAGAATGCCAAGAGTGTGCCAAGCTGTCATCAAGGCAAAGGGTGGCTACTTTGAAGAATCTCAAATATAAAGTATATTTTGAGTTGTATAACACTTTTTTTGGTTACTACGTTGTTTCATAGTTTTGATATCTTCACTATTATTCTACAATGTAGAAGATAGTAAAAATAAAGAAAAACCCTGGAATGAGTAGGTTTGTCAACTTTTGACTGGTTGTGTGTGATGAGATGAATAGACATCATGGACAGTATGTGGATAGAATATTTAGAATGCATAGGATAGAATAGTATACAGTGCATTCAGAAAGTATAAAGACACCTTCACTTTTTCCAAATGTTATGTTACAGCCTTATTTAAATTCTTTCTTTTTTTCAATCCTCCATCAAATCTACACAATACCCCATAATGACAAAGCAAAAACATTTAAAAAATAACAAAAATTTTGCTAATTTATTACAAATAAAAAAACACAACATTTACATAAGTATTCAGACCCTTTACTCAGTACTTTGTTTGCAAGTGGCAGCGATTACAACCACAAGTCTTCTTGGGTATGACGCTACAAGCTTGGCACACCTGTATTTGGGGAGTTTCTCCCATTCTTCTCTGCAAATCCTCTCAAGCTCTGTCAGGTTGGATGGGGAGCGTCGCTGCATAGATATTTTCAGGTCTCTCCAGAGAGGTTTGATCCGGTTCAAGTCCAGACTCTGGAATGACCTCTCAAGGACATTCAGAGACTTGTCCTGAAGCTGTTCCTGTGTTGCCTTGGCTGTGTGCTTAGGGTCTTTTTGCTGTTAGAAGGTGAACCTTCACCCCAGTCTGAAGTCCTGTGCGCTCTGGAGCAGGTTTTCATCAAGGATCTCTCTCTGTTTTGCTCTGTTCATCTTTCATTCGATCCTGACTAGTCTCCCAGTCCCTGCTGCTGAAAAACATCCCCACAAGATGATGCTGTCATCACTTTGCTTCACCGTAGGGATGGTTCCAGGTTTCCTTCAGACGTGACGCTTGGCATTCAGGCCAAATAGTTTAATATTGGTTTCATCAGACCAGAGAATATTTTTTATGGATGATAGTGGGGTGAACAGACCGAGGCTCAGGTGGTTGATGTCCATGATTGATATTTTTGGCCTTCCTGTGAAATGGGGCACTGTAGGTGTCCTGGAGGGCAGGTAGCTTTCTTCCGGTGATGCATTGGAAATACTGCACCAGTTGCTGGCTTTGCAGTTGCCGTACCAAGCGGTGATACAGCCTGACAGGATGCTCTCAATGGTGCATCTGTACAAGTTTGTGAGGGTCTTGGGGGCCAAGCCCAAATTCTTAAGCCTCCTGAGGTTGAAGAGGCATTGTTTCGACTTCTTCACTGCACTGTCTGTGTGGGTGGTCCATTTCAGGTCGTTTGTGATGTGTAAGCCAAGTGACTTGAAGATTTGTACCTTCTCCACTGTGGCCCCGTCGATGTGAATGGGGGCGTGCTCCCTCTGCTGTCTCCTGAAGTCCATGATCAGCTCCTTCTTTTTGTTGACATTGAGGGATAGGTTATTTTCCTGGCACCACTCCTCCAGGGCCCTCACCTCCTCCCTGTAGGCTGTCTCATCATTGTTGATAATCAGGCCTACTACTGTTGTCATCTGCAAACTTGATGATTGAGTTGGAGGCGTGTGTGGCCACACAGTCATGGGTGAACAGGGAGTACAGGAGGGGGCTGATTACGTACCCTTGTGGGGCCCCATTATTCGTTACAAGATTTAATTGACGTTATGGGATTAGTGAATGATTTGTCCCAAATATAATGCTTTTAGTTTGTATATTTAGGACTAACTTTTAACTTGCCACCCATTCAGAAACTGACTGCATCTCTTTAAGTGTTGCAGTGATATCACTTACTGTGGTAGCTGACATGTATAGTGTTGAGTCATCAGCAAACATGGACCCACAAGCTTTCCTCAGAGCCAGTGGCAGGTCATTAGTAAAGATTGAAAAAAGGGGCCTAGACAGCTGCCCTGGAAAATGCCTAACTCTCCCTGGATTATGTTAGAGATGCTTCCATTAAAGAACACTCTCTGTGTTCTATTAGATCTGTAACTCTCAATCCACAATATAGCAGAGGATGTAAAGCCATAACTAGAGGTGGGACCAAGTGACTATTATTTGAGTCTCAAGTCAAGTCCCAAGTAGAAGGGGTCAAGAGTTGAGTCAAATCCAAGTCGAGTCAAAAGTTTAAGTCAAGTAAAAAACTAATCTATACATGCAACGACTTGTTCAAATACAAATTTTTGTCTATTTATTGAGACTACCAGACAGCCCTTTTCATTATTTTGTCTGCAACATACTGTATCTTTATTAGCCTATGTAATTGTAAAATAAGGACCTTGTAGCAGTCGTAAGGGCATGAAATCAGCAGAAGGCAAGGCAAGTTGACGTGCTCAGAGTCTAGATTTATTTACAGGTCTTGTTGATCCAATGGTGAAAGCGCCATATCATACAAAATATACAAGTACATTTACCAAATATACATGGGCAATATCCTAAATGGAAAAAGTCTCTGTATAAGGCTTAACCTGTCCTGTCTGAACGGACACAGGTAGAGAGCAAGACTGTACAGCCTGCCCTTGAGAAACCAAATTGAATCTGTCTAACAGGACCTCAAACAAGTAGGCCTAAATAATATAAGCACTTGGCCCCCAGGACCACACAATTACCCAATTGGCTATTACAACCAATCAACTGTTTCTACAATGTAAAAGGCAATTTCCACATCCCTTGTTACATTGCTACATTCGTCTTAATTAATCAAGACTTAATGATTATTAATGATATTTCAACACCGTGTATGCATACATGGAACAATCATTTTCTCTTCAACGTTCTGACTCCAAAGTGTGGTGCGCAGGCCACGTACTGTTGCCTATTTCTATGCACACCGAGGTGCGCACTCCTATTACACACAACAAAAATGACAAGAGACACAGGACACAGAGACACGGAGACACAGGACACGGAGACACGGAGACACGGAGACACGGAGACACGGAACTCTGACAACTTCCGAAACATGAAAAAAGGAAACCATACATTGAAATAAATAAACAGGACTTCTACCTCATGAGTCTTGCGAAACGTTCATGTGCACTATAAACGTCATGCCCACTCAGAGCAGGGTAACAAGTGGTTGGCTATAAAATAAAAATGTATCGTAGGCCTATCAAACATGAAACAGAAAATGTCTACGTGTTGCAATAAACCATACAGGGATGGAATTATGAACTGCTCGCAATTATTGTAGTATTAGATGGAATTTATAGATTTTTCACAAGGGGCCTAAGCATTTAAATGTGTGAAAGCAACAGCAAACATTTCAACAAGAAAAAAAAAAAGCACTGTCCTACTCCTATGGTGCATCTTCGCCACAGTAATAATTCATTTTAACAACAAATGTAATTAAATTATACATAAGTAAATTATACATTTCAAGCAATTGTTACGTACCAAAGGACCAGTAGGCCTATGCTAGTAATTGTTTCCCTATTGCTGGTTAGCTTGCGAAGTAAACAATTCATATTCTTGATCACCAAAGATTTTTGGAGCTGCATTTTTAAAAATGATGGTAATCCTCTCTCCCTACAATTTGACGTTTACACTGCACCCAATCCAATAGCTGTACAGCAAATCAGCAAGTCTGCTAGCTCACCCGACCTGTGTTGATTGACAGTTTGCTGGTCCAATGCCAATTGTGTTTCAATAGCCAATCTTTTGCAGTTTTTGACATTTTTACAAAGGCAATGCTGCGTCTCTGGCTGCGTGTAGAGTAATCCACGTAGACTCTGTGCCACAAAATGAGTGACACAACATTACAAAACCCTGGTCAGATAATTTCAGTCATCAGTCTCAAGTCAGTCGAGTCCCGAGTCTTGAGCAGCAGATCATGATTGGTAATGTCAAAAACTGCACTGAAGTCTAACAAAACAGCTCCCACAATCTTTTTATTATAAATGTCTCTCAGCCAATCATCAGTCATTTGTGTAAGTGCTGTAGGTTTTGAATGCCCTGTCCTATAACCGTGCTTAAAATCTGCTGTTAATTTGTTTACTGTGAAATAGCATTGTATCTGGTCAAACACAATTCTTTCCCCCAAAGTTTATTAGGGGTTGGTAATGGGCTGCTTGAACTGATGTTTGAGCCAGTAAAGTGTGCTTTGCTATTCTTGGGTAGCAGAATGACTTTTGCTTCTCTCCAGGACTGAGGGCACACACTTTCCTGTAGGCTTTGATTGAAGAGATGGCAAATAGGAGTGGCAATATAGTCCGCTATCATCCTCAGTAATTTTCCATCCAATTTGTCAGACCCAGGTGGCTTGTCATTGTTGATAGACGTAACATTTTTCACCTCTTCCACACGCACATTTTTAGAATTCAAAATTACAATGCTTGTCTTTCATAATTTGGACAGTTATGCCTTGTTGTGTGTTAAGAATTTGTTGTTGGTATTTCATGCCTAAATTTGCTAATCTTGCCAATAAAAAAAAATATGAAAGTAGTTGGCAATATCAGTGGGTTTTGTGATGAATGAGCCAAGCAAATTTTTTTGCCCAAAATTGTATTTAAGGCGCTCAAGTTTTTTACTATCATTATATCATTTATCTTTGTTGCACAGCATAGTTTCTTCTTCTTTTAGTTTAGTCATATTATTTCTCAATTTACTGTACATTTGCCAATCAGCTGTGCAGACAGATTTATTTGCCATTCCTTTTGCCTCAATCCGCTCAACCATAGAATTTTTTAATTCCTCATCAATCCACAGGGATGTAAGTTTTTTTACAGTCATTTTCTTAATGGGTGCGTGCTTATTAGTAACTGGAATAAGCAATTTCATGTGTCAAGTGCAGCATCTGGTGGCTCCTCATTACACACCACAGACCAGCAAATATATTTACATCTTCAATATAGGTACCACTACAAAATTATTGTATGACTTCTTGTACACTATATTAGGCCCAGCCTTTGGAACTTTGGTTTTCCTGGATATGGCCATTATATTCTGATCACTACATCCTTTGGATTTGGATACTGCTTTAGAGCAGATTTCTGCAGCATTAGTAAAGATGTTATCAATACATGTGGATGATTTCTTTCCTGTACTGTTTGTAAAAACCTGGTAGGTTGACTGATAACCTGAACCAGATTTCAGGCACTGGTTACAGTTTGAAGATTTTTCTTGAGTGGGCAGCTTGATGAAAGCCAGTCAATATTTAGGTCACCCAGAAAATATACCTCTCTGTTGCTATCACATACAGTGCATTTGGAAAGTATTCAGACCCCTTGACTTTTTCCAAATTTTTGTTACGTTACAGCCTTATTCTAAAATTGATGAAATTGTTATTTTTTTCTGAATCAATCTACACACAATACCCCATAATGACAAAGTGAAAACAGGTTTTTAGTAATTCTTGCAAATTTATAAATATAAATAAACTGAAATATCACATTTACATAAGTATTCAGATCCTTTACTCAGTACTTTGTTGAAGCACCTTTGGCAGCAATTACAGCCTCGAGTCTTCTTGAGTATGACGCTACAAGTTCGACACACATTTGGGGAGTTTCTCCCATTCTTCTCTGCAGATCCTCTGAAACTCTGTCAGGTTGGATGGGGAGCGTCGCTGCACAGCTATTTTCAGGTCTCCAGAGGTTCAAGTCCAGGCTCTGGCTGGGGCGCTCAAGGACATTCAGAGACTTGTCCCAAAGCCACTCCTGCGTTGTCTTGCCTGTGTGCTTCGGGTCGTTGTCCTGTTGGAAGGTGAACCGCTGCCCCAGTCTGAGATCCTGAGTGCTCTGGAGCAGGTTATCAAGGATCTCTGTACTTTCCTTTGATCCTGACTAGTCTCCCAGTCCCTGCCGCCGAAAAACATCACTACAGCATGATGCTGCCACCACCATGCTTCACCGTAGGGATGGTGCCAGGTTTCCTGCAGACGTGACACTGGGTGTTCAGACGAAAGAGTTCAATCTTGGTTTCATCAGACCAGAAAATCTTGTTTCTGATGGTCTGAGAGTCCTTTTAGGTGCTTTTTGGCAAACTCAAAGGAATATGATGCTGAACATAAACAGAAACACATCCACCCACCCATTTCTGTCTCTTCTAAAGATGTTGAAACCATGTATTGCTACCAATGTATCATCAAAGGTTTTATCTAAGTAAGTTTCAGAGAAAGTCAATATACAGTATGAATGTTATCTGTTACTAGCAAGTTATCGATTTCATGAACCTTGTTTCTTAGGCTACATATGTTAATGTGGGCAATTTTTTGGCACTTTTCTGGGATTCTTGATTTGTTTTTATTGCTTTACTGGGAGGCTTATCAGAGGTAGGCATGACATTAATATTTATGTTTGAGCTAATTTTGCAGGGTGAGCTGCACACAGTGGACTTCCTACTAGAGAAAAGTGCCAAAGTGCTAACAGTATAACTCCGTTTCATAGGTGCATGATTACTGCATACAATAGCTGTAGGATTGAGAGAGGCATTCAGGGGAATTAGAGGGACATAAATTAGGTTCATACATTATGACTGCTTACGCCCCTGGGACAATGTACAGTTGAAGTCGGATGTTTACTTACACTTAGGTTGGAGTCATTAACTCGTTTTTCTACCACTCCACAAATGTATCGTTAACAAACTATGGTTTTGGCATGTCGGCTACTTTTGTGCATGACCCAAGTAGTTTTTCCAACAATTGTTTACAGACATTATTTCACTTACAACTCACTCTCTGTGCCTTTAAACAGCTTGAAAAATTCCAGAAAATTGTCATGGCTTTAGAAGCTTCTTATAGGCTAATTGACATCATTTGAGTCAATTGGAAGTGTACCTGTGGATGTATTTCAAAGCCTACCTTCAAACTCGGTGTACCTTTGCTTGACATCATGGGAAAATCAAAAGAAATCAGCTAAGACCTCAGAAAAAAATGTGTAGACCTTCACAAGTCTGGTTCATCCTTGGGAGCAATTTCCAAATGCCTGAAGGGACCACGTTCATCTGTACAAACAACAGTATGCAAGTATAAACACCATGGGACCACGCAGCGATCATACCGCTCAGGAAGGAGACGCTTTCTGTCTCCTAGAGATGAACGTACTTTGGTGTGAAAAGTGCAAATCAATCCCAGAACAACAGCAAAGGACCTTGTGAAGATGCTGGATGAAACCGGTACAAAAGTATATATAAATCCACAGTAAAACGAGTCCTATATCGACATAAGCTTAAAAGCCGCTCAGCAAGGAAGAAGCCGCTGCTCCAAAACCGCAATAAAAAAGCCAGACTACAGTTTGCAACTGCACATGGGGACAAAGAACGTACTTTTTGGAGAAATGTCCTCTGGTCTGATTAAACAAAAATAGAACTGTTTAGCCATAATGACCATTGTTATGTTTGGAGGAAAAAGGGGGAGGCTTGCAAGCCGAAGAACACCATCCCAACTGTGAAGCACGGGGGTGGCAGCATCATGTTGTGGGGGTGCTTTGCTGCAGGAGGAACTGGTGCACTTCACAAAATGTGAGGAAAATGATGTGGATATATTGAAACAACATCTCAAGACATCAGTCAGGAAGTTAAAGCTTGGTCGCAAATGGATCTTCCAAATGGACAATGACCCCAAGCATACTTCCAAAGTTGTGGCAAAATGGCTTAAGGACAACAAAGTCAAGCTATTGGAGTGGCCATCGCAAAGCCCTGACCTCAATCCTATAGAAAATTTGTGGGCAGAACTGAAAAAGTGTGTGTGAGCAAGGAGGCCTACAAACCTGACTCAGTCACACCAGCTCTGTCAGGAGGTATGGGCCAAAATTCAGCCAACTTATTGTGGGAAGCTTGTGGAAGGCTACCCAAAACATTTGACCCAAGTTAAACAATTAAGGCAATGATACCAAATACTAATTGACTATATGTTAACTTCTGACCCACTGGGAATGTGATATAAAAATAAAGACATTTCACATTCTTAAAATAAAGTGGTGATCCTAACTGACCTAAGACAGGGCATTTTTACAAGGATTAAATGTCAGGAATTGTGAGAAACTGAGTTTAAATATATTTGGGTAAGGTGTATGTAAACTTCCGACTTCACCTGTACATTTGCAGCATTACTGCAACAGCTCGGCAACACAATGGTAGGGATTATCTGAGCAGGGCTTGGGTCACTGATAAATCATTCTCGCAGCCTTTCAATGCGCGGACAGGGTCCAGGAGCTAAGATGTTTTGGATGGACTCCGTCGTTCCTGTAGAGCATCTTCTGTTTCCAAAAGGTGTCAAAGTTCTCTATAAAAGTTATGCCAATAGAGCTACAGTAGTCTTTTAGCCAGGTGTTACACTCAATGAGTGTTAATGTATAGTAATTGATAGCAAATCTGTATTGTTGTTCATAATACTAATTGCCAGCGGAGAGCAAATGTAGTTCCCGATTTCATGATGCTTCTGTCATGTTGAAGTTGTGTTCCAAGTATTTTTAGACACATTTTTGCTCGTTCACTTTTCCTGGAACGGAATCAGATTGTTGATATTAAGTATTTTCGGTTGGAGTAGAACGCAAACGTCCAATGAACTGACTCAATCAGCATTACACACTCATTCTAGACCTACATAAAACCAAATAACAGCCAGCTAGTAAGACTTTTATAAGGAATTTGTTGTCCAAAAAAACGTATTTTACGGGGCTGTAATTCGGAAAGTCATTAACAATGCCAGTTAAGCAGACAGGAAAAGCAAAATGGCAACTTTCCAACGATATTAAACGGTAAACATCGGCACTGTAGGGTGAGAATAGCAGACGATCTGAATTCATGTTTCAGTGACGCGCCATATGAATTATTGCAGGCTTTTCAGACAGATTTATTTTTGAAAAACTGAAGTAACTGCCAGGTTGTCCTGACCTTAGAGCTATAACATCTGAAATGTCCACTCCTTATCATGACATATCTCTGCTGTGCGATTTATATTATGCCAGTACAGAGTTGGCAAGTGCCAGGGGGAAATTGATTGCACCTGGGCACAAGGGCCATGATGGAGGAGAACGATAGGGGGAGAGAACGATAGGGTGAGGAAGGGAGAGAACGATAGGGTGAGGAAGGGAGAGAACGATCTCGCCTCTCATTTTCTCCCTCCCCCCTTCCCTCTCTCCTCTCCCTCCCTCACCCTTCATTTCCTCTTTCCTCTCATCCTCCTCCCTCCTTATCTTCCCTCCCTCTTTCCTCCCCTCTCATTCTCTTTTCCCTCCTCCCTTCTCATTCTCTTTCCTCCCCCCCCACCTTTCCCTCTCTCTCATTCTCTTTCCCTCCTCGCCTCCCCACCTCTCATTCTCTTTCCCCTCCTCTCATTTCTCTCCCTCCCCTCTCCTCCATCGTTCTCTCCCTCCCCTCTCATTTCTCTCCCTCCCTCCCCCTCCCCTCCTCTCTCCCTCCCCTCCCATCTCTCCTCCCTCTCTATCTTTCCCATCCCTCTCATTCTCTTTCCCTCCCTCCCCCCCTCTCATTCTCTTTCCTCCCTCTCATTCTCTCCCTCCCCTCCCTCTACCCCTCCTCTTCTCGATTCTCTTTCCCTCCCTCCCTCCCTCTCATTCTCTCCTCCCTCCTCTCATTCTCCTCCCCTCCCTCTCCTCCCTCTCATTCTCTTTCCCCCTCCCTCTCATTTTCTCCTCCCTCCCTCTCATTCTCTCCCTCCCCCTCCCTCCATTCTCTCCCTCCCCTCTCATTCTCTCCTCCCTCCCTCCCTCTCATTCTCTCCCTCCCTCCCTCCCTCCCATTCTCTTTCCCTCCCTCTCATTCTCTTTCCCTCCCTCTCATTCTCTTCCCTCCCCTCATTCCCTTTCCCTCCCTCCCTCCCTCTCATTCTCTCCCTCCCTCCCTCTCATTTCCCTCCCTCCCTCCCTCTCATCTCTTTCCCTCCCTCCCTCCCTCTCATTCTCTTTCCCTCCCTCCCTCCCTCTTCATTCTCTTCCCTCCCTCTCATCTCTTTCCCTCCCTCCCTCCCTCTTCATTCTCTTTCCCTCCCTCTCATCTCTTCCCTCCCTCTCATTCTCTTTCCCTCCCTCTCATTTCTCTTTCCCTCCCTCTCATTCTTTCCCTCCCTCTCCATTCTCTTTCCCCCCTCCCTCCCTCTCATCTCTCACCTCCCTCCCTCCCTCCCTCTTTCCCTCCCTCCCTCCCCTCTCATTCTCTTTCCCTCCCTCCCTCTCATTCTCTTCCCTCCCTTCCCTCCCTCTCATTCTCTTTCCCTCCCTCTCATTCTCTTTCCTCCCCTCATTCTCTTCCCTCTCTATCTCTTTCCCTCCCTCCCCTTCATTTCTCTCTACCTCCCTCCCCTCCCTTCCCTCCCTCCCTCCCTCTCATTCTCTCTACCTCCCTCCCTCCCTCCCTCTTTCCCTCCCTCCCTCCCTCTCATTCTTCTCACCTCCCTCCCCCCTCTCATTCTCTCTACCTCCCTCATTCTCTCTACCTCCCTCATTCTCTCTACCTCCCTCCCTCCCTCTCATTCTCTACCCTCCCTCCCTCTCCCTCCCTCTCATTTCTCACCTCCCTCCCTCCCTCCCTCTCATTCTCTCTACCTCCCTATGC
>NC_036863.1:17602311-17606935 GCF_002910315.2 Salvelinus sp. IW2-2015
AAGTTGATATGAACTAGGTAACAGTCTCTATAGACTAATCCTTAGACAAGTTGATATAACTAGGAGCAGTCTCTATAGACTAACCCTTAGACAAGTTGATATAACTAGGAGCAGCTCTATAGACTAATCCTTAGACAAGTTGATATAACTAGGAGCAGTCTCTATAGTCTAATCCTTAGACAAGTTGATATAACTAGGAGCAGTCTCTATAGACTAATCCTTAGACAAGTTGATATATTCAAAAATTGATTACATTAATTTGTTTCCTCGTCAATCTACTCACAATACCCCAATGACAAAGCGAAAACAGGTCTTTAGAAATGTTGTTACATTTTTGTTTGTCATGGTCTGAGAGTCCTTTAGATGCCTTTTGGCATGAGCCTTTTACTGAGGAGTGACTTCCGTTTGGCCACTCTACCATAAAGGCCGGATTAGTGTAGTGCTGCAGGAATGGTTGTCCTTCTGGAAGGTTCTCCCATCTCCACAGAGGAACTCTGGAGCTCTGTCAGAGATCATTGGGTTCTTGGTCACCTCCCTGACCAAGGCCCTTCTCCCCCTGATTGCTCAGTTTGGCCGGGCGGCCATCTCTAGGAAGAGTCTTGGTGGTTCCAAACATTTTCAGTTTAAGATATATGGAAACCACTGTGTTCTTGGCGACCTTCAATACTGCAGACATGTTTTGGTTCCCTTCCCCAGATCTGTGCCTCGACACAATCCTGTCTCTGATCTCTATGGACAATTCCTTCGACCTCATGGCTTGGTTTTTGCTCTGACATGCACTGTCAACTGTGGGACCTTATATAGACAKGTGTGTGCCTTTCCAAATCATGTCCAATCAGTTGAATTTACCACAGGTGGACTCCAATCAAGTTGTAGAAACATCTCAAGGATGAWCAATGGRAACAGGATGCAYCTGAGCTCAATTACGAGTCTCATAGCAAAGGGTCTGAATACTTATGTTAACAACTTATTTTTTTGTAAAGTTTGTAAAAAATATTCTAAACCGGTTTTCTCTTTGTCATTATGGGGTGTTATGTGTATTATTTATTTTATTTAATCCATTTTATAATAAGGCTCTAATATAACAAAATGAGGAAAAAGTCAAGAGGTATGAATGCACTGTATGTACAGCAATAGTTGAATGGATGTCCTTGACTAGAATACAGTATATACATATGAAGTGGGTTAAACGGTATGTAAACATTATTAAAGTGACCAGTGTCCGATGTCTATGTACATAGGTCAGCAGTCTCTAAAGTACAGGGTAGAGTACCGGGTAGCAGGCTAGTAACAGTGACTAAGGTTCAGGGCAGGGTACTGGGTGGAGGCTAGTAACAGTGACTAAGGTTCAGGGCAGGGTACTGGGTGGAGGCTAGTAACAGTGACTAAGGTTCAGGGCAGGGTACTGGGTGGAGGCCGGCTAGTGGTGACTATTTTACAGTCTGATGGCTTTGAGACAGAATGTGTTTTTCAGTCTCTCGGTCCCACCGTTGATGCACCTGTACTGACTTGGCCTTCTGGATGGTAGCAGGGTGAACAGGCCGTGGCTCGGGTGGCTGAGGTCCTTGATGATCTTCTGGATGGTAGACGGGGTGAACAGGCCGTGGCTCGGGTGGCTGAGGTCCTTGATGCATCTTCTAGATGGTAGGGGGTGAACAGCCGTGGCTCGGCTGGCTTGAAGGTCCTTGATGTCTTCTAGATGGTAGCGGGGTGAACAGGCCGTGGCTCGGTGGCTGAGGTCCTTGATGATCTTCTAGATGGTAGGCGGGGTGAACGGCCGGTGGCTCGGGGGCCTGAGGTTCCTTGATGATCTTCTAGATGGTAGCAGGGTGAACAGGCCGTGGCTCGGTGGGTTGAGGTCCTTGATGAGTGTCTGGATGGTAGCGAGGTGAACAGGCCGTGGCTGGGTGCCTGGAGGTCCTTGATGATCTACTCAGATGGTAGCGAGGTGAACAGGCCGTGGCTCGGGTGGCTGAGGTCCTTGATGATCTTCTAGATGGTAGCAGGGTGAACAGGCCGGGGCTCGGGTGGCTGAGGTCCTGATGATGTTCTGGATGGTAGCGGAGGTGAACAGGGCCGTGGCTCGGGTGGCTAGGTCTCTTGATGATCTTCTGGATGGTAGCAGGGGTGAACAGGCCGTGGTCGCGTGGCTGAGGTCCTTGATGATCTTCTAGATGGTAGCGGGGTGAACAGGCCGTGGCTCGGGTGGCTGAGGTCCTTGATGATCTTCTAGATGGTAGCGAGGTGGAACAGGCCGTGGCTCGGTGGCTGAGGTCCTTGATTGCTCTTCTAGATTGGTAGCGGGGTGAACAGGCCGTGGCTCGGGTGGCTGTGGTCCTTGATGCTCTTCTAGATGGTAGCGGGGTGAACAGCCGTGGCTCGGGTGGCTGAGGTCCTTGATGATCTTCTAGATGGTAGCGAGGTGAACAGGCCGTGGCTCGGTGGCTGAGGTCCTTGATGATCTTCTAGATGGTAGCGGGTGAACAGGAATGGCTCGGGGGGTGAGGTCCTTGATGCTCTACTAGATGGTAGCGGAGGTGACAGTCCGTGGCTCGGGTGGCTGAGGTCCTTGATTATCTACTAGATGGTACGGGTGAACAGGCGTGGTCGGTGGCTGAGGTCCTTGATGACCTTCTAGATGGTAGCGAGGTGAACAGGCCGTGGCCGGGTGGCTGAGGTCCTTGATGATCTTCTAGATGGTAGCGGGTGAACAGGCCGTGGCTCGGGTGGCTGTGGTCCTTGATGCCTTCTAGATGGTAGCGGGGTGAACAGGCCGTGGCTCGGGGTGCTGTGGTCCTTGATGCTCTTCTAGATGGTAGCGGGGTGAACAGTCGTGGCTCGGGTGGCTGAGGTCCTTGATGATCTTCTAGATGGTAGCGAGGTGAACAGGCCGTGGCTCAGGTTGGCTGAGGTCCTTGTGATCTTCTAGATGGTAGCAGGGTGAACAGGACATGGCTCGGGTGTTGAGGTCCTTGATGCTCTACTAGATGGTAGCGGGGTGAACAGGCCGTGGCTCGGGTGGTTGAGGTCCTTTGATGATCTACTAGATGGTAGCGGGGTGAACAGGTCGTGGCTCGGGTGACTGAGGTCCTTGATTATCTACTAGATGGTACCGGGGTGAACAGGTCGTGGCTCAGGTGCTGAGGTCTTGATGACCTTCTAGATGGTAGCGAGGTGACAGGCCGTGGCTCGGGTGCTGAGGTCCTTGATGATCTTCTAGATGGTAGCGGGGTGAACAGGCCGTGGCTCGGGTGGCTGAGGTCCTGATGATCTTTTGTCCTTCCTGTGACACCGGTGCTGTAGGTGTCCTGGAGGGCAGGCAGTGTGCCCCCGGTGATGCGTTGGGCAGACGGCACCACCTCTGGAGCCCTGTGGTTGCGGGCGGTGCAGTTGCCGTACCAGGCGGTGATGCAGCTCGACAGGATGCTCTAATGGTGCGTCTGTAAAGTTTGAGGGTCTTAGGGGCCAAATTTCTAAAGCCTCCTGAGGTTGAAAAAAGCGCTGTGCGCCTACACCATTGTCTGTGTGGCGGTGACCATTTCAGATTGTCAGTGACGTGTACGACGAGGAGCTTGAAGCAGGCCTACCACTGTTGTCGTCTGTAAAACTTGATGAATTGAGTTGGAGGCGTGCGTGGCCACGCAGTCATGGGTCACAGGGAGTACAGGAAATGGGCTGAGCACGCATCCTTGTGGGGCCCTTGTTGAGGATCAGTGAAGTGGAGGTGTTGTTTCCTACTTCACCACTTGGGCGCGGTCCGTCAGGAAGTCCAGGACCCAGTTGCGCAGGCAGGGGATGAGTCCCAGGGTCCTTAGCTTATTGATGAGCTTGGAGGATACTATGGTGTTGAATGCTGAACTATAGGATATTCAGTATCAGCTTTTATTTGGTTTTATTTATTATAGTTATGTTTTTTCCTCACCCATCCAACTTTATTGTCCATGGACTGAACATTAGCGAGTAATATACTTGGAAGGCGGTGGATGTCATGCCACACTCCTGAGTCGGAGCACCCGAGGAGCAGTCTCTGGATAGCTCGAGGAGCAGTCTCTGGTAACGCTCCGAGGAGCAGTCTCTGGGATAAACGCTCCGAGGAGCAGTCCTTCTGGTAACGCTCCTAGGAGCAGTCTCTGGGATACGCTCCTAGGAGGCAGTCCTCTGGGATAACGTCCTAGGAGCAGTCTCTGGGATAACGCCCGAGAGCAGTCTCTGGGATAATGGACATTGTTTGGGGGGTGCGAACAAGGGTCCATTGAGGAAGTCATATTTTGGGTATCGATTGGTAGACGGGTAAAAGTGTTTTATTTTTTTATTTTAAGCTGACACTGAATATAGCCTTTGGGATGGTGACGTTTTAATTAGGCTTTGGATGGTGTGTGTCATACACCAGAAACTACAAGATACAGTGTCCTTCTTAATCCGTTGCCAGAGAGGAAGGAAAACTGCTCGGGATTTCACCATGAAGCTAATGGTGATTTTAATACCGTTTTAATGGCTGTGATAGGAGAGAATTGAGAATGTGTTACAACAATTGGGTAGCTACTCCGTAATACCTAAATTACAGTGGTGCAAAATCTAACACGTACTGAGTACGGCTTTCCATATTTTCAAGCATTGTGGTGGC